>NC_052319.1:25664340-25964340 GCF_016432855.1 Salvelinus namaycush | reverse complement strand
ATAAACCAAATGGACTATCACTATAAAACGTACTGCGAGGAACTCTTTGAGGCGGTCCTCGATGCTGCCCTTGTGGATGGTGAATAAAGCTGCAGCGATCTGGTTTATAGCTTTAGCCAGACAGTGGATGTTGTTGCAGTGACCTGTGAAAGGATGACAGACAAGATGATATTAGTGTCTCGACTATGTCTTTAAACACTGTGGGTAAAAGGATCTACTATATCTTACAGCACTGTTAACAAGGACGATTATGAAGGAACCATATCAATAAGTATAACAACAAATGTCATAGAACATATAATATACATAGAACATATACTTCATGTATCTAAGAACAGGTACCTTGGATAGCAGGGCTATACTGGGACATGACGTTGCTTGCCAAGGTGGGCATTGAGACCGCCACAAAGACCATCAGCAGGCACGCTATCTTGTACTCTTCCTCCGGACTGATGTTCTCTGTTACCAAAGAAAGGAAATGTCCGTTAACACCATCAGGGGGATCCATTTTGGATATTATCCAAAAATGAAGACCCGCTAGCCAAGACAAACTGCATTATGGCTCCCTAATTAACTGTAATTTATATTTACAAGACTGGGAGGGGATTCAACTATGTGGACCCAATAAGGGGTAGGTGTGCCTCCCAAATGACACCCTATTCCCTATGGGCCCAGGTCAAAAGTAGTGCACTACATAGGGAATAGGGTGTCATTTGTGACATATACGAGGAGATGAGGTTGAGGGTTGATAACTATTTTGAAAGTAAACAGAGGTTTGTATAAAAACAGCTGCGGTGTATAACAGAAATGTCTTCACTGGCCAAAAGACCCCCAGGGCTCTTTGTAGCTCTGAGTTAAAGCAATGTTATTTAGTATTTTCCTTAGAGCAACAGAGAGGGGTTGGGAACTTGAGGAGAGCCATTGGCTTCGTCCTAAATGGAACCCTATTCCCTCTATAGTGCAATACTTTTGACCAAACCCCTATATATGGGTTGGGTGCCATTTGGGACGCGCCCAGAGAGGAATCTCTAGTAATAGGGTGCCATTTGGGACGCACTCCAGGGCCCATTTGTGCACTATATAGGGAATTGTTGGGTGCAGAAATTGGACTGGACTGGACTTTGTGGATATGGCTGCAGGCTACATGACTTGACAACTTAATACCAGTGTGTATAAGCATCAACATGTCCAAACGTTACCTAAACAAATGCATGGCCTATCTGTTGCAATTATGAAATTGACAGGACATATTTATTTTTAATTTATGAAAACTTTGATTTTGATACATGACTACAGAGTGGAATGCAGTTCTAATGCTTGTCCAACTCTCACGCTCTCTGACATTATCAACAGATTACTTTTCAAACTGTGAGATTCCAACAGTGAATCAGTCATCCCTTTACACAGCATGTGGACATGGAACTCAGGCTATGAGGCATATGAGTAATAGTCATCATTTCAGCTAAACAACTTAACATACACTACATGACCACAAGTATGTGGACACCTGCTTGTCAAAAATCTCATTCCAAAATCATGGGCATTATTATGGGGTTGGTCCCCCCTTTGCTGCTATAACAGCCTCCACTCTTCTAGGAAGGCTTTCCACTAGATGTTGGAACATTGCTGCGGGGACTGATTTCCATTTAGCCACAAGAGCATTAGTGAGGTCGGGCACTGATGTTGGGCGATTAGGTCTGGCTCTCAGTCAGCGTTCTAATTTATCCTAAAGGTGTTCGATGGGGTTGAGGTCAGGGTTCTGTGCAGGCCAGTCAAGTTCTTCCACACCGATCTCGACAAACCATTTCTGTATGGACCTTGCTTTGTGCACGGGGGCATTGTCATGCTGAAACAGAAAAGGGCCTTCCTAAAACTGTTGCCACAAAGTTGGAAGCACAGAATTGTCCACAATGTCATTGTATGCTGTAGCATTAAGATTTCCCTTCACTGGAACTAAGGGGCTTAGCCCGAACCATGAAAAACAGCCCCAGATCATTATTCCTCCTTCACCAAACTTGTTGGCACTATGTATTAGGGCAGGTAGCGTTCTCCTGGCATCCGCCAAACCCAGATATGTCCGTCGGACTGCCAGATGGTGAAGCGTGGCGGCGAGCTTTACACCACTCCAGCCGACGATTGGCATTGCGCATGGTGATCTTAGGCTTGTGTGTGGCTGCTCGGCCATGGAAACCCATTTCATGAAGCTTCCGGACAGTTCTTGTGCTGACGTTGGTTCCAGAGACAGTTTGGAACTCGGTAGTGAATGTTGCAACCGAGTATATATGATTTTTACGCGCTACGCGCTTCAGCACTCGGCGGCCCCGTTCTCTGAGCTTGTGAGGCCTACCACTTTGCGTCTGAACCGTTGTTGCTCCTAGACATTTCCACTTCACAATAACAGCACTTACAGTTGACCGGGACAGCTCTATCAATGGGTGCGGCTGAAATTCACAAATCCACTCATTTGAAGGGGTGTCCACATGCTTTTGTATATATAGTGTATGTGTCCAGATTTCTCAATTGAGGCTTAAGTCAAATGTTATTTTTACATTTATAAAAGTACAAAATGGTATAATACAGTGCGGTTGGAGGAAACATGGGACAAGTTGATTATCGTGTTATTCGACATATGAGAAAATGCTCTTGAAAGATTTTGATGAGATTTTCACACTTCCTAGAGAGCGCTTCTTTGTTTACATCTATTCAGCACCGTTCACACCCTCTTAAGGCTTAGCCCCACCCCACCCAAACATGTAAACACGTGTGAGTCAGCATGGCATTGACCTCCAGAAAGTAAGTCTCTCTACTTAAACCCAGCTAAATTTAGGGAGCTGTAGCAACACTTTTGCAGTTGTCCATAGCTATATCTTTCCAAAAAATCTGCGGTAGCAAAGATGATCTATATACTAACTAGGAAAGCTACCATTCTGTAGACAGAAGCCTGTGACATGACAGACCAATCAGGACTCATCTCTCGGGATGTCCAACCACTCCTTATCTCAACCAATCATGACTGTTATGGGTATACTTGTCATCAGCAAGGACTAGGGAGTTTTTTAGGATAAAAATAATACAGCTAAGCAAAGTAAAAATCCTAGAGGAAAACCTGGTTCTGTTTGCTTTCCAACAGACACTGGGAGAAATTCACCTTTCAGCAGGACAATGAGCAGGACTTAAAACACAAGGCCAAATATACACTGGAGTTGCTTACCAAGATGACATTGAATGTTCCTTACTACAGTTGTAACTTAAATCGGCTTGAAAATCTATTAAGATTCTAAAATGGCTGTCTATGGTACATCCTATCTCACCTGACTTCTGAGAGGAGAGGGCCACCACTAAGGCAGGATCTATCTCACAGGGCAGACCTGCTGCAGACGACAGCTCATACACGTTCATGGCCACCTGATGATCAACAGAGACATAAAGGACATCAGAGAATCAGACTGCTTCAAACACAATAGCCATTCATATATAATATTCATAATTATATAGCTATGCCACTTAGCAGATGCTTAAATACAAAGCAATTTACAGTACAATGTATGTGCATGTGAACCTTGTGGGACTTAGTATTCTTATGTAATCCATGTCAGAACTAAACCCACAACCTTGACCACATTAAGCTTAATTTAAAGGTCCTACTGTGTCTCTCACCTTCATGTCGGTCTCTCTTGGAATGTGATCCTTGAAGTCCTCCACTGAGCTCACCAGGAATGGGATGTGGCAGGACAACACCTGGTGACAAGAAGAGGATCATGCTTTATTTCAACACAATGACAGAAATATTAGATTAAACTAACTTTGGCACAGGGTGAAATGTGAGAAAACCAGCTTGAGACAGATCAAAATAATTGTGTACTGTATTGTGTCAATATATGATGCCATTCAAGTGGTGGAAAGTTAAAGGGCCGACATACATCTCGGAGTGCCTCCTGAGCAAGGGATCGGAATGAGAGGATGACTCCGATGATGGTCATCCGTTTCAGAACACTGTCGACTGCTATAACACCAAGACAAAGAACATGCAAGTCTCACAGACAACTGACATGTCTCTAGTCATTTTACAGGTATGCAAATTAGACTAAGGTGGTTTGTTATGTCACTTTTTCCCTTCAGCAGCCATGTAGACAGAACAGTACTATGGGAGAAATGTATATGTTGCTTATTTGGCCTTGGCAGCACTGAGCCTTGTGTCTGTCTGGCCCAGGAAAACTCTGACCAGGCCAATATAAATACAGAGTACCCACATGAGAGCTTCTTGAACAGAGAAGCCATGTGTTCAGGCTTGTCAAAGCTGGTCCTCATCTGGGTCAGAATCTCAACGTTGTCCACCACCAGTTTCTGAGGAGAGGAGAAGAAGAATGAGTTGAGGGAGAGGAGTAGAAGTGGTGAGAGAGTGAGAGAGCCTCCTAAGTGGTGAGGCGATTATTTGGGGATTCAACTAGGGATCCTAAATCCAAAGACTTTACCCTTCTTTCGCACAACAGGAAAAGGCCCTTACCATCAACAGATGGGGCACTATGCAGGGGATCTTACAAATGTTTGTCCCAAATGCCACCCTATTCCCTATATAGTGCACTACTTTTGGCCAGAGCCTATATACTGCACTACCTTTGGCTCTGGTCAAAAGTAGTGCACGATGGGCTCTGATCAAAAGTAGTGCACTATGTAGTGAATAGGGTGCCATTTGGGATGCATACAAAATTAGAAGCCTGTACTTTTTTGTGATGGTGTCTTGGCGCAATGTTCAGGCAGTCATGTGTGCGGCTCACAATGGGTTGCATGCTTTCCACTTGTTCAGTTTGCTTTGAGAGTGTTCGCTGATAACGTGTTTTGTGATAAGTAATTTGATGAACACGGCTTGGTTTGTACAGAGACTGAATAAAACCAATGCTTAATTCCTACATCTGATTGTGAATCAGACACAAACATATTTTATTTTCACAAATTGCTATCAGAAGCGAAGGGAAAAGTTTGCATGTTAGAGAATCATAAATATGTGCCAGCGCTATGTTCCAACACTAATGTGTGCTCTAGAGTAAAATACCAATTATATTATAATCTAAAGAACTGTTTGAATTTTTTTTTTCTTCAATTAAATAGTACCCACAAAACACCAGTCTCAAAGTCAACCGTGAAGAGGCGACTCCAGGATGCTGGCCTTCTAGGCAAAGTTGCAAAGAAAAAGCCATATCTCAGACTGGCCAATAAAAATAAAAGTTTAAGATGGGTAAAAGAACACAGACACTGGACAGGAACTCTGTCTAGATGGCCAGCATCCGGAGTCGCCTCTTCACTGTTGACGTTGAGACTGGTGTTTTGCGGGTACTATTTAATGAAGCTGCCAGTTGAGGACTTGTGAGGCTTCTGTTTCTCAAACTAGACACTCTAATGTACTTGTCCTCTTGCTCAGTTGTGCACCGGGGCCTCCCACTCCTCTTTCTATTCTGGTTAGAGCCAGTTTGCACTGTTCTGTGAAGGGAGTAGTACACAGCGTTGTACGAGATCTTCAGTTTCTTTGCAATTTCTCGCATGGAATAGCCTTCATTTCTCAGAACAAGAATAGACTGAAGAGTGTCAGAAGAAAGTTATTTGTTTCTAGACATTTTGAGCCTGTAATTGAACCCACAAATGCTGATGCCCCAGATATTCAACTAGTCTAAAGAAGGCCAGTTTTATTGCTTCTTTAAATCAGAACAACAGTTTTTAGCTGTGCTAACATAATTGCAAAAGGGTTTTCTAATGATCAATTAGCCTTTTAAAATGCTAAACTTGGATTAGCTAACATAACGTGCCATTGGAACACAGGAGTGATGGTTGCTGATAATGGGCCTCTGTACTCCTATGTAGATATTCCATTAAAAATCAGAAATTTCCAGCTACAATTATCATTTACAACATTAACAATGTCTACATTGTATTTCTGATCAATTTGATCAAAAACATGGACATTTCTAAATGACCCCAAACTTTTGAACGGTAGTGTACATCTATTAGGACTGATTTTGGTGCTAATTTCGATTTATCAGTCTGGCTAGCTGCTTTCGCAACACTTATCACTAACACTAAATTAATTTTGTCTTAGTCTTATGATATCTAATGAAAAAGATTTAGCTGAACACACAGAATTTCCTGGCACTCTTTATTAGTTACCAAAAATGTAGTGAGGGTAGGGAACCTGATCAAATGTCAGTCAGTTAGCAGTTAGAGGTTACCAGTAACCCACACTACCTCTGCTCTGCTCTGGTTCTGTTTCCAGGGGAAAACTCTGCTTCTGGAAAGACCCTCTAACCTCTAATGACTCATACTGCCAAAGCTTCATCTGAAATAGCACCCTATTCCCTACATAGTGCACTACTTTTGACCAGATCCCATAGGAGACCACCATAGGACCCAGGTCAAAAGATGGGCAATATATAGGGCTCTCAAACTCAACTCTGGACCTCAAAGTCAGTTCCACTGCATTTTTTCATTGTACCCCTCTAATCAGGGACTGATTTAGACCTGGGACACCAGGTGGGTGCAATTACTTATCAGGTAGAACATAAAACCAGCAGACTCTGGACTTCATAGGGTAAGAGTTGAATACCCCTGATATAGGGGATAGGGTCGCATTTCGGATGCACACTAAGAATTATAGAAGAGAGAAACGAGGGCCGTGTTCTTTAGGCACCAAAAGGAACAAACCTGTCCAAAACAGGGGACGGACTTTCTGGAAGTGTGCAATAAGAAATGCTACATTTCTTTTATATTTTGCTACAAGGTGCCCTAATGAACATGACCCAGCCTGACCTGGGTTAACCCTGGATGACCTCTACCATTAACCCTTGATCTCTGTGACCCCCGTGACTCCTCACCTTGAGCTCGGCCACCTGGGAGGAGATGTGCCACATGAGGCTCTCACTGAGGAACTTCATCCCATAGGGCCCCAGCAGCTCCGACAGGGAGCGCATCTCTGAAAAGAGGAGAAGAAGAAAATAGGAATAAGATGACTTTATTGCCCAATACGTCCATGAATGACCAATGGAAATGTGGTGGTCTACTTTAATCCAACCCATCCAACACAAGGTAATGGAAATGTTCTGTCATCTACTGTCTACTTTATTGTTGGCTACTTTATTGGCTACTTTATTGTCCAATGAATGTCCACAAATGTCCAACATACATGTGTTTTCCTGCTTTATCCCAACCCCTCGACATAAGATCATGGGAGAGTTCTGTTAGTGATTCTTAGCTCCATCCAACACTGCTATGGCTATAAACACAGTTTAAATATTCTAAGTAGTAAATCATTACTCATACTCTCAGTACCATGAGTCTATTGGTGTCTAAAAGGACAGCATAACTGACGAAGCTTACCTGAGATATCAGAGTATTCCTCTGCGTTGAAGGTGAGCTCGTTCTCCGTAGGTAGGTTGACAAAAGCCTTCATGGCTGGGAAGTAAGCTATGTGTCCGTTGCTAACTTGGCGCAGTAAAGTCTCCAGATACCTGTAGTACAGAGAGAATGTATGGCTTGTCATGTTGGTGGTTATCTGATTGAATGGAAGGCATGATCAAGGCTGGTATTCAGACCAACCCAGATGAACAACCTGCGCACTGCGATAGACTTTTAAAAGGCAATTTCTCAGATGTTCACAGAGCCCACATTCATCGCAGATGTCAGCTCAAGCAGAAGTCACCATTCAAACTCAATCGCAGTGCACAGGACATTTACCTGCGTTGGTTTGAATCAAGGCTCAGAGCTGTTATTCTCAAACAGACAGAAAGTCGAAATTCATATTGTTTTGTGAATGTATTCCAGTTGGTGAAGAGGTTAGTGATTGGTTGGTTGGTTGGGGTTAGGGTTAGGAGGTTAAGGTAAAGGGGTTAGGAGGTTAGGGTTAAGAAGTTAAGGGGTTAGGACTCACCAGTTGGTGTAGAGGCTGGTGATGGTTGGTTCTCCGTGACTGTCCAGATGTTGTGTCTGCTGCAGCAGCACGTTGTTGAACACCCTGGTGATATCTATCTGAACATAGTTCTCTATGCTCTGGAGCACAGTCATGTAAGCCCTGACACTGGTCAGCAGCTCAGACGGTTTGGCTATCTCCTGGGTCGCCTGGTTATACATGGTCATCCCCACGATAGACCTAGAGATGGAACGAAACAGGATTGATCTGTCAATCAATCTAGGGCAGTGGTCACCAACGTTTTTTGAGGCGAGATCACTTTCTGAGTCAAAATGCAAGCCAAGATCTACCGTAAAATTACAATTTATTTTTATTTTTACATGACTTAAAAACGTAAGCCAATGCAGCAACATTACCCTATTAAAAACTGGATTGATGAGTTTGTGCAGTAGGTTATAGGCCCAAAACCTTATCACCCCATATTGGCTTTGCTTGAATTGCTCTGCCAATGCATTGTTGTTCTTCTCAGACAATAAAAATTTAAAAAAATCTACATTTGAGGTAGGCTGGTAATAGATCAGTTGTTGTATTGCTTGTGAGGCACAGCTGAGTGAGCATACATTTAAATCATTCGTTTTTTAAATTTTACTGGGCTGATGGTGCCTGCATCTGCTGGTCAGTCTTAGCGGAGGGAGAGAGCAGCAGACTGAGGGTCCGCCTCTCAACGTCCTTCTGCTGTCCCTTTCCTCCACTGACACTAACCAAAAAGGGACACTGACCAAAAAGGGACACTGGCCAAAAAGGGACACCGTCTTTCAGCTGATGGTGAAACTCGAGTCGCAACGCATTATTTCTGCCTCATGCACAAATGAATGTTGTTACTCCTATGACCAGAGAAATTGAAATATTCCTTGATATAAAAATTTGCCCAAGCTGCTAATAATAATAACAACGCAAGCCTATAGATACACTTTCCTACTCATTCATAGCAGCTGCAGTGCTGGTTGTAGCGCGAGAGGAAGTAGGGAGAACGTGCATTTTATGTTATAGGTTTATAAAAGAGTTAAATAGAAAGTGTTGATAGTGCTGACTAAGAACTTAAACATGAACTCACTCATAAAAACAGCAGCTAATTGCTGTATTCGTTGACAGTCTCTCTCTGGTCATGGTTTTAAACGTTTTGAAATCTCATTGTATTAACTTTGCTGTAGCTTTCTTTTGTGCCTGCAACGTTACTGCAGACACGGTAATCTGAGCCATCTGATTGGCCAGTGGTAGGCATATAGTGCACTTGATTTGCTCCCCCCAGGCCCGCCAGGAAGGCAGTTTGAACCATTTTCATATGTCTCAAGGTACAAAATGGGAACACGTTGCCTACCCAGCGCGCAGGGCAGCTGTATCAGGTGCACCTATTGCCAACAGTGCAATACGCTTATCGTTGTGTTTTTTACAGAGATGTTTGCGATCGACTAGGATCTGTCCCAGTCTCAAGTCTCTGGAAGACTGAAACAGGTTTCCCTCAAGAATTTCCCTGTATTTAGCCCCGCCCAGTCCCTGCCGATGAAAAACATCCCCACAGCATGATGCTGCCAACACCATGCTTCACTGTGGGGATAGTGTTCTCAGGGTGATGAGAGGTGTTGGGTTTGTGCCAGATATAGCGTTTTCCTTATGTTTGGGGAGTCTCCCACATGCCTTTTGGCAAACACCAAACGTGTTTGCTGATCTAGAGCATGATGACCAATTCTTTGCAATTCACTGACAGAGGCTGAGAGGGTGTTCATATTGTCCTGGAAGTAGATATTTGACCGGCAGATCCAAAGGTTAAGGTTAGGCATATAGGGATCAATCAATCAATTGATCAAACAGTCAATCGAATGTATTTATAAAGTACTTTTTACATCAGAAAATGGTGCCTGTTAGTTACATGGACTCCAGGGAGTTTGGGCGAGTCTTCAACAATGTTCAACAATGGCTGTATTGTTTTCCCTAATCCCTAACTTTTCCATATTTCTACGGAGATAACTTGGTTGTGCAGCTGCAAGGTGTGGAGCAGGCAGATCGGATCAAACATGGCAGGGTTTAAAAACTATGGCGCCTGATCGATCATTAGGAACATTTAGTAATTAGCAATTTTTCTCGTCTGTCTTAAGTGTGCTAGGAACTGGGAACATAAGGGCAGTAAAACTTTTATCCTGCGCTGACCTTAAGGAGCGGAGCAGGGCGTAGTCGTAAGTGGCGGTAATAGAGTGTGTGTATATGTGCATGGTAATAGGCCCTGTGAGTGCCTTTGTATGTGTGAGCATGCCTTTGTGTGTGCATGGTAATAGGCTCTCATATCTGGGAAGCACGGGAGAAGTTCACGGCCCGGGGGAGAGGGGTTAGCCAACGACTCTCTCTCTCTCACACACACACACACACACACACACACACACACACACACACACACACACACACACACACACACACACACACACACACACACACACACACACACACACACACACACACACACACACACACACACACACACACACACACACACACACAGAGAGAGAGAGAGAGGGGCCAGCCAAAGCACATACGTCACAACCCTAACTCCCACAGAGGAAAATACCTGTTCCTCTCCAGCACAACGTTTATTTCATTGGACCGGTCAGGCCCAATTCTGGACGCACGTCAAAAATCACTCTGATCCCAAAAAAACATGTCTGCTGGACCAATAAATCACACAGATAAAATCCTAAACCCCTGAGAGGTTTTTTGTTCAACTCTGCCTGGGGATTGTAATTATACTGAACAAAAATATAAACGCAACTTGCAGCAATTTCAAAGATTTTACTGAGTTACAGTTCAAATCAGTCAATTGAAATAAATAAATTAGGCCTAATCTATGGATTTCACATGACTGGGAATACAGATATGCATCTCTGTTGGTCACAGATACCTTAAAAAAAAGGTAGGGGCATAGATTAGAAAACTAGTCCGTATCTGGTGTGACCACCATTTGCCTCATGCAGCGCGACATCTCCTTTGCATAGTTGATCAGGCTGTTGATTGTGGACAGTGGAATGTTGTCACACTCATCTTCAATAGCTGTGCAAAGTTGCTGGATATTGGCGGGAACTGGAACATGCTGTCAGACATGTCAATCCAGAGCATTCCAAACATGCTCAATGGATGACATATCTGGTGAGTATGCAGGCCATGGAAGAACTGGGACATTTTCAGCGTCCTGGAATTGTGTACAGATCCTTGCGACACGGGGCTGTGCATTATCATGCTGAAACATGAGATGATGGTGGCTGAATGACACGACAATGGGCCTCGGGATCTCGTCACGGTATCTCTGTGTATTCAAATTACAATTGATAAAATGCTATTATGTTCATTGTCCGTAGCTTATGCCTGCCCATACCATAACCCCACCGCCACCACTCTGGTGGACATTCCTGCAGTCAGCATGCCAATTGCACGCTCCTTCAGACATCTGTGGCATTGTGTTGTGTGACAAAACTGCACATTTTAGAGTGACCTTTTATTGTCCTTTTATCTTTGTAATGATCATGCTGTTGAATCAGCTTAATGATATGCCACACCTGTCAGGTGGATGGATTATCTTGGCAAAGGAGAAATGCTCTCTAACAGGGATGTAAACCAATTTGTGCACAAAATGTAAGAGAAATTAGCTTTTTGTGCATATGGAACATTTCTGGGATTCTTTATTTCACCTCATGAAACATTGGACCAACAATTTACATGTTGAGTTTATATTTTTGTTCAGTGTAATATGTACAAATGGATGACAATGTTCCTTGATTTATAACAATAAACTAAGCCTCAAAGCCTTCCTGCATGAGATAATCAATGGATTGATGTTTGGTGGAGGAGAAGCAGGTTTCATAACTAACCAGCTTACGTTACAACACAGTGGAAACAGAGAGAGAGCAGTCAGACTATCTGCAGGAATTCACCCATAGCCTCCTGTGAAGACTGGTATTGTAATAAAAGAGTGGATACCCTGAGTGTGTTTGTGTGTTCGTGTCCATGTCCATGTGTGTGTGTGTCTGCAAGCACATATGTGTACTCACTTGGTGAAGCGTATCTCCAGGTGTGAGGTGAGGTACTCCCTAGGAGTGAAAGTGTGTTCCCATATCACCATGTTGGGTACGTAGTTGATGGAGAAACACAGCTCGGACAACGCCGTGTGAAGCTTATCCAGGCTAAGAACACACACACACACACACACACACACACACACACACACACACACACACACACACACACACACACACACACACACACACACACACACACACACACACACACACACACACACACACACACACACACACACACACACACACACATCAGTTAGGCATTAAAACCTAATTTCGTTCAGATTAAAGGGGAAATCTGTGACAGAGCAGATGGATTAAATTCCTCCAGCACCACAGCTACTGTTGTTTTTACACATCCCTTTTGGCTCAGACCTGATTCTATATTATTATACTAGCCCTGCTGGTGGTCTGTTTCTATGTATCTTACTGGAAGCTGAGTAGAGTCGAGAATTAGGAGTAGCGTAGTAGAGTTAGGACCAAATTAGAGTGGAATATCCAGAACAGGGAGGGCAAGTGGTGGAAATATATTTTAGCATGGTATTATTCAAACACAGTGGGAAATAAAGTTTGACCAGGGCCCATACTAGTGCACAATGTAGGGAATAGGATGCCATTTTGGACACATGTAGACCATGACTTGCAAAACCAGCGATTAATAGTGTACTGTTGAAAACATCTGAAAGTGGAGAGGAGGTCATGGAGTGCAGAAGTGGGGGTGGAAGTGGCCATGTCTCTGTGTTTCAGGCCTCTTTCCAAATTTGTCTTTCTGTTATTCCTCGGAATTGGAGGAGAATATCCAAGGTTCCCTCCCCGTGGACGTTCTCCAATTTGTTTTGAGAAAGCGGAGAGGACGAATCGAGTAAAGACACATTGGGAAAGAGTCCCTAACTTAACTGAGGGACCCTACAGAGTGTACACTACTTACTTGGTGACCAGCAGCCTGTTCTTCCTCATGCTCTCTACTCCAGGCTTCTCTCTCTCAGGCTCTCCTTTCTTCCCAGTCTGCTTCTTTGACTTCTTGTTCACCGCCTGACTGATGGTTTTGGCACAATGTTTTGGCAGCAGCTGCAACAGGAGCAACAGGAAAACCCCTTTAACACCCACAGACCAATAAGGAATGAAGTGACAAATTATATTTTGAAAGCACTTAGTTGGGACGTGCACAACTTAGGCTATATTGTGTTCTATTTACTGTACATGATCGAAATAGAATTATGAAAAGTATCTGACTTAAGACCTACAGTTGAAAAACTTAAATGGCTAGTGGATAAGTTCAGTTCCAACATACGAATAACAAGTTATGCACTCACTGTAAGCCTAAATGACTAGGCCTAAACTGTGTTTGGGAAACGGCCCTTCCTCAGAAATTATAATAAATTAGATGGCTAGGAATGACACAAGTGGTTAGAGCAGACCCCTGATTAATTCATCACCATGACAACATGCACTCACCTGGTTGCTTAGCATTAGTGCTGAGCGATTAACCGAAAGGTATTTAAAACAAGTAACTGAAAAACATTGGTTAAATTATTTGAATTCCATTTAGTTTCGTTTTTTTCCTGTGAGCTCAATGTGCACATTGCGCTGCATTTTCTCTAGAGATAAATCAGATCATACATGAACGGTGCTATGTAGTAGGGAGTTGTAGTTTCCAACAAGCCAATGTTCTACATAATTTAGCGCAGAAAACGTGATAATTAGCTTGAACATAATCAATTGCGCGCCTACTTTTCCGGTCTGTGTTTCTTTTACACCTGCTACGTAAGAGACCAGAAGAATGCGCTACATAGAGAGCAGTTGCCTCGAGAGGTATTTTTACCTGAAAATACATGATACTTCGAGATGTATTTTGACCTGAAATTACATGATACGTCAAGATCTATTTTTACTTGAAAATACATGATATTCGAGAGGTATTTTGACCTAAAAATATATGATATTTCGAGAGGTATTTCGACCTGAAAATAGATGATACTTCGAGGTATTTTGACCTAAAAATACATGATACTTCGATAGGTATTTTTACCTGAAAATACATGATACTTCGAGAGGCATTTTTACCTGAAAATACATTATATTTCAAGAGGTATTTTTACCTGAAAATACATTATATTTAGAGAGGTATTTTTACCTGAAAATACATGATCTAAGAAGTGATTGATAGACAGTTGGTATTCAGCAGTCATAAAAGTATGCCTTATTTTACTTTGATCACAGCATAGGCAGCAGCTTTATAGAGATGAGATAAAACAAATGTAATATACACATAAACTTTTATATTTTATTAAAGTAAAGTAATGTGAATAAATGATGGTTAATAAGTGATAAGCAGTAATGGGCAGTCACTACCATCATGGGACTTTTATTCATTGTTGTATTCTGTGTAATTACAGCAGTCAACCCACATAATACATACTGTAGTGCATTAAATGTTTACAAAAAATGTTTAATGAAATCAAAAATCATGATTCTTTTTTAAATAATCGAACCGACTTCAAAAAGCACTCATCACTACTTAGCATGGACTGTGATTAATCACCATGACAACATAACCTCACCTGGTCGCTGAGCGTGCATTGCTCGGTGCAGATGTCTGTGATGAGGTTGCGGGCCTGTTTAGCCATTTCATCCAGAAACATGTTGCACAGGGACAGGCTTCGGTCGCCTATGTGGTGCCTCTGTAGGAAGGGAAAAAAATGTTGTTATCTTGGGGAAAGCTACACCATATATACAAAAGTATGTGGACACCCCTTCAAATTGGTGGATTTGGCTATTTAAGCCACAACCGTTGCTGACATGTGTATAAAATCAAGCACACAGCCATGCAATCTCCACAGACAAAGATTGGCAGGATAATGGCCTTACTGAAGAGCTCAGTGACTTTCAATGTGGCACCGTCATAGGATGCCACCTTTCCAACAAGTCAGTTTGTCCGATGTCTGCCCTGCTAGAGCTGCCCTGGTCAACACTCACTACAGTTCCAAACTGCCTCTGGAAGTAACGTCAGCACAAGAACTGCTCGTCGGGAGCTTCATGAAATGGGTTTCCATGGCCAAGCAGCCACACACAAGCCTAAGATCACCATGCGCAATGCCAAGCGTTGGCTGGAGTGGTATAAAGGCTGGAGCAGTGGAAACGTGTTCTCTGCAGTGAGGAATCACGCTTCACCATCTGGCAGTCCAACGGACAAATCTGGGTTTGGTGGATGCCAGGAGAACACTACCTACCTGAATGCATAGTGCAAACCTTAACGTTTGGTGGAGGAGGAATACTGGTCTGGGGCTGTTTTTGATGGTTCGGGCTAGGTCGCTTAGTTCCAGTGAATGGAAATCTTAACGCTACAGCATACAATGACATTCTAATGCTCTTGTGGCTGAATGGAAGGAAGTCCCACAGTAATGTTCCAAGAAGAGTGGAGGCTGTTATAGCAGCAAAAGTGGGACCAACTATATATTAATGCCCATGATTTTGGAATGAGATGTTCGACGAGCAGGTGTCCACATACTTTTGGTCATGTAGTGTATATAGGAGATTGGCTGGTGGTTGCGCAGTGGATGGTTTGGTGAATGGCTGTTTGTTAGCCTGGTCCCAGATCTAATTCCTTCAGTAGATGTCATTGCCAAACAGATCTAGAACCAGCTGTTTGTAGGTAGAGATGGTCTGAGTGAACCTGTCATTCATAGGTAGCCAACCCTTAACATTCCCCACTGACCAAACTGCCACACTAAAACCGGTCACACACAATCCCCACACACAACTCTGGTCAAACAGTGCACACACCCTCTAAGCTGCGAGAAAAGTCTATCTGATGCTAAGACTGACCGTTGACTGAAGTTCCGTGATCTTAGGTTTGTTCCAAATGGCACCCTATTCCCTATATAGTGCACTACGTTTGACCAGGGCCCATAGGGATCTGGTGAAACGTAATGCACTATATAGGGAATATGGTGCCATTTGGGATGCATGCCTTTTACTGTTACTATAAACTGCTGTAAAAAGTTTTCTTTGCAAGATGGAAATATTCTTGGAAACATTTAGAGCTTTTCCAACATAAATAACTTTTGCAGCTGTCCAAAGCTGTGTGGAATGGACATAGGAAGAGGAACATTTTGAAGACATGCTGAGAGAGGGAGTTTTGTGTTTGAATAAGTGAAATCCAAGCCTTCTATGTCTCAATAAATCTCTTTTATTTCTCTAAGTGCACTCAGACAGCTCTTAAGCAAAAGGCTCTCCCTTGACCACTTTGCTCGGCCACATGAGAACGCCCATTGTGCCACTTATTGTGCCGCCTATTTCAGTACCGTTTTTCAACCAATTACGAGTGAAAATATGTCTTATTTACCAAACTAAATGGATATTAGAGGGCTACGTGTTTGTTAGGAACAATCACTTCATGATATGTGCCTGGCGTATTTCAACAGAGAGGGAAACAGAAATCCGTTGTGGAGCTTGTGTGTGCTGAGGGCTTTCACATTCCCCCTGAGAGTAGCTAGCAGATGCACCCGTGTATGGTTCAATTACAGATTTAATAAATCATGCTTTTCAGCCCTCTGCTTCTCGGTACACATCTGGGTACATTGACCACAGCTCTGGACGCTTCGTTCTGCGACATTCCACAACCCACAAAAATTTGCTGTGACTTTCCTGATTCTCTGTATGACTCCATCCTGCTGCTCTGGTCACATGCCCTAACAGCATGGAAGGAAACACAGGTTATGTCACAAATGGCACCCTATTCCCTATGTAGTGCAATACTTTTGACCAGAACCCATAGAGGTCTGGTCAAAAGTTGTGTTCAAAAGTAGTGCACTGTATAGGGAACAGTGTTCCATTTGGGATGCACCATGGACCCTAGCAGAACTGAGACGGAGCTGATGGAGACCTACACACATGCAGCCTCCCTCCAATCCCCAGGTGCAACACTGACATTATTCAGTGTGTGAGACATCCTGTGAAATGGCCTGCTTCTCTGAGACTACCAGTCCCCATAAGAGCTAGAAAACGACTGCATGAGATGAAACTCCAAATGGAATAGGTTGCTACTGCACCAAGAGCTTAACCTAAGATTCCAGCTCTTGGAAAGAGATCAAGTCAAACGTATTAGTATACATACAAAACATTTTAAATCTTTACATTGCAAGTATAATACACAAACATGTCTGGGTTCATTTAATAAACATGTATTTTATGTATTAATTGACCCTTTATTTAAGTAGGAAAGACCCTCGAGTACCTTTTGACATTCAACTAGGAAAGAATTTTGAAAACGTATTTTGAAAGGCCGATCTGATCAATTGAATATATTAGTTATTTATGTTGAAAATAAGTTTGTTTCCTAAATGACTAGATCCCAGAGTGACCAGCCAGACCTTAGTGATGCTTACTGTGATGTTTCGTGATACGGTCGTTACTTCATATCTCAATGGGACACTTCACTCACCTCCTCAGGACAGAGCTCATGAGTGCAGCTCATGAAGTGGGTACAGAGCAGAGGGAAGGAGATGGAGTGCCGAGACTGGGAGGGCAGCTCCAAACACTGCTGGAACATCTTCTCAAACGCACGACTGTAAAAGCTATCAGAGGAGAGAGAGAGAGGAAAGGAGAGAGAGAGGAAAGGAGAGAGAAAGGAGAGAGAGAGAGAACAGGAGAGAGAGAGAAAGGAAAGATATTAGAAGAGAGAGAGTAAATAGGGAAGAAAGGAAAGGAGAGAGGAAAGAGCATGAGCTGCCAACTTCATCATATATCTCCGGTCCAATAATACCTAATCTGTCCAACCCTCTCATCTCCCGTCCTGTCCTGTCTCCACCAAACATAACAAATAAAAATAACATAACAAAGGGTTTTATAGGATGATGATGCTATATAGCCTATTACTGTTTACTATGTTTTCCTTGAAAACAACTTTAACTTTAACTGGATCCAATCTATTTGTATTGATGTTATGCATTTTCCTGTGTTGCAGTTTTTACTTTTGTATGTATATTTGATGTGTTTTTCTTAGTATTTTACTGCTTCAATTAAACTACCCAGCAATGATTCTTCATGTTTTTCTGAATTGGAGTCCCAAATGTAGAGCCCCTACCAGAAGATGGAGAGGCTATATGACCTATTAGTTTTTACTATGTTTTAAATGTCTGTGTAACTGAACTGAACATGGAGGTAAATGTAAATGTAGACCCTACCAGAATAAGCCCTGTGGAAAACTAGCTTCTTGTCCAGGGGGTGTACTTGTACATCAAGCTGCCTCAAGCTACGAAAACATGAGATAGATATATGCTCCTACCCTCTGAGCTGTTCTGGCTCGTTTATTTACCAGAATATGGAGAGGTCAGATGTCTCCACCAGCATCTCCACCAGGGAATCCACCATCTTGGTGTGGAATATAATGGTATTCATCATCTTGCCCAACTCACGGTGGTCTGCGATGCCCAGAGAAGCCTTGGATACACTGGTATAGGCCTAACCAAGGTGGAAACAAGGCATTATTGGTATAGGCCTTACCAGGAGAACACTTTCTTTGGAGACACTAAGGTCGGCCCAGGGGAAAACAAAACGTATTAACCCTTAACAGTTCATCATTCTTTACTCATGTATGCCATGTTGTTTCCAGCTGAAGCGGCTTTATATCTACAGGACCAGTCAAAAGTTTGGACATACCTACTCATTGAATGGTTTTTCTTTATTTTTACTATTTTCTACATTGTAGAATAATAGTGAAGACATCAAAACTATGAAATAACACATATGGAATCATGTAGTAACCAAAAAAGGGTTAAACAAATAAAATATATATTTTATATTTGAGATTCTTCAAAGTAGCCACCCTTTGCCTTGATGACAGCTTTGCACACTCCTGGTATTCTCTCAACCAGCTTCATGAGGTAGTCATTGTTTGTATCATGTAGTTTTAAGTCTTTGGACAAATCATATTCCTATTAGTAGCATTCCTTTCTCTCTTTCCCCAAAAATCCCCCTTTTCTAAGAATCAAATAAAAACCTGATCCGATTTCAATTTGGAAGTCAGTGGGAGTCTGGAAGGAAAAGTGTGGTTGGATGAGTTACCATGTCATTAACATCTGAGGAAAGATTTCTAGGAAGATGTCTGTGTTAACTTGATACTACTGACAATGGCCAAACAATACAATTTCCTCCCAAAGCATTTGATATCAAACCAAGACAGTATGCAAAACAGATACTCTCTGCAGAGTTCAAGACATTGCTTTCTTTGATCGTGGAGATTGTTAAAAGGAAAACGGCCACAGTTCTGAAGCCCTGAAGCAGCGATGCCATCAGTTATTTTTTTGGAGACCAAAACTACATCCCATAGGGCACTACTTTTGCCCTATGGTGCACTATGTAGGGAATAGGGTGCCATTTGGTACACACACCAAGGGCAGTGAAACAGCTGTGTTACCAGGGCACAACGAGGCCTTAATGAATCCAAGTCCAAAAATAAAGCGTGAAATCCATCAAATAAAAACACACACTTTTTGGAAAGAAGTGATTTCGAGCTACACAAGTGTGAGAAAATGCAGCGAGAGTGTTGACTCGAACATGTTCCGCTGGATCTCAACATCTCTAAAATGCCTGCCAACTAAAAGAACGTTTGATGCCAACCTGGTACCACAGCCACATAAAGACATTTAGCAGGTGCTAAACTCACACAACCACTTGTGGTTCAAATGTCTGAGAAAGGACAATAAATAGAAAAAGTAGGCAAGAGGCAAACTTAAGAGTATTGATATTCAAGGCCTATTTTGAAACTTTAAAGTGCTGTTGCATGGTGGTCACAATGCCATAATCAGAACAGAAACAGAAAACAGCACTGTGGAGAAAGGAGACATGAAGAAAGACAGACGAGAGAGAAAAATAAGGGTTAGGGTTTATCTTCTCTTCCCTCCATCCAGTCCAACTGTGTCTCAACCAATGTATGCTAGTTGAAGTTAGATGACATGATGCAAGACTCTGTTTAGATTAATATCACTAACATGACATCATTGTGGTAATGGCAGTTTGTGTTTCTCATCCAACACGTTCACTTAATGGATCACACAAACAGCAAGAGTTTCCAAAGTAAAACTATGAAAGATTTATTTTTTCTTGAAAATAATGAAAAGTACTTAACAGAAAGGACATTGATATGGCTTATGACAAAGTCTGTCTGCCAGAGTGCTGTAACGGCTCACATGGCATGTGGATTATGGAAGGAGAAGAGAGTACATGCGGTAGTACCTTTAGAAGAAGAGTGTTCTTGTGGAACAGACAGACTTAGGTTCTGATCCAAACATTAATCTTTCAGGGCTAAGAACTCCATCTTGATAAATTAGGATTATTCACTGTCATATTCTTACTTACAACCAGCTATTTTTAGGGATGACAGCAGCACCTGAATATGTAGGCCTATACTGTATATATAGCTGTTCATACATTTATCAGCTGTTCTTGTACAGGATGCTTAAATACTTCCTGAATTTTCTTTGTCCCTGGCAAACGCCGAACCAAAGACGCATAGTGAATAAACCAACGTCCTGCTTCTTGTTATCTGAGCAGTTCTGTTTTTGCTATCCTAGTGTACAGTACGAGAGGCTGTCTGTGAAGGGTGTAGAGCAGCCAGTAGAAAAACCATGAGACTTGAGAAAATAGTTGTTCAGCTGTGTTGGGAAAACAGTTCCCATTCCACGCATGGAAGCTTTTCTCTTTTCCCCCTGCTTCCCCTGGCCTAATTTACCGACTAAACTGAGAAACTTTTCCAAGTTGTAGCATTTCTTGCCGAGGCCCTGAGCTGAGATCAGACAACATCTCAGAGGGAACTGAGCGGGACGGCCATGGCAGAGCCTCTGTCCCAAATGGCACCCTACTCCCTATGTAGTGCACTACTTTTTACCAGGGCCCATAGACCTACCCCATAGGGCCCTGGTCAAACGTATTGAACTATATAGGGAATAGGGTGCCATTTGGGACGCAACATGAAAATCCATCTGAGAGGAGGGCTGGGCCAATCGGACGACGGTGGAACAACGAGTCGACCAACGGATCAGGGAGTGATGTAGGTCCCTGGCAGCAGGGGTGGTTGTGATGATCTCAGCAGAGTACTGAGGAGCCAAGCATGGTTGAGAGAACAAGAGAGAGCGAGCGAGACAGGGATAGATGTGTTAAGGGATGGGTTAATAGGCGAGCAACGATTCTTAAACAAACACAGCTTCAAAGAAGAATATTTATTGTCATTAATTCCAAATAGTTTTTAAGAAATTCAATGGGGCCCAGAATCTATCCTCCTATATCCATAATACATTTTCTCTGAAATGCATGAAAATGTATTTTTCATCACTTCAAATAACATGCACATCATGCACATGAATGAAAAAATAAAAAAATATTTCTTTATGATGGTTAGACATTTGTCACTAATGACAGACAGAGCGTACTCCTCCTCCTTTCAGTATTTCAGGCCATATCTTCTCCATTACTAGTCTGTTAAATTCATTCATGTGTGGGTTATGTGGTTGACATAGAGCTGGGAGAAGAGAGCACAAGAGTGCTCTTGTGGAACAGACAGGTTTAGGTTCTGATCCTCACATGAAGAGCTCCACCTCGATAAATAAGGACTACTCAGTGACATTCATACAACCATACTACTTTTAGGGATGACAGCAGCACCTGAATATGTAGGCCTATACTGTATATATAGCTAGCTGTTCATACATTAGTCAGCTGTTCTTGTACAGGCTGTTTAAATACTTCCTGAATTTGCTTTGTCCCTGGCAAACACCGAACGCAAAGACGCATAGTGAATAAACAAACGCCCTGCTTCTTGTTATCTGAGCAGTTCTGTATTTGCTATCCTAGTGTACAGTACGAGAAGCTGTCTGTGAAGGGTGTAGAGCAGCAGCCAGAGGGCCTGTATCACAAAGCATTAGAGTAAGAGTGCTGATCCAGGATCAGATCCACCCTATTATTCATTACGATCTAAAATACAAAACTGATACTATATCAGCACTCCTACTCTGAAAACAAGATCTGAGCCTGTATTCACAAAGCAGCTCAGAGTAGGAGTGCTAATATAGGATCATTTTTGCCTTTTAGATCATAATAAATAAGATCATATGAACAGATCCTAGATCAGCACCCCTACTATGAGATACTTTGTGGATAGGGGCTCAGGTCATTCTCTGATCTATAGATAGGCAACAGTGTGACAGGAGTAGGGTAGCATGCTAAACACTGTTCCCTTATTACTGCCCCAGAGTGCTAATTATGGCTGATGAGACGGAGGGGAACCTGGTCTACTGTATCTACCGGAGGTTCCCCGCGTTCCCCAACACACACAATGGGCTACAGGACACAGCACAGCACAGCAGAGCACAGCACAGCACAGCGGCCTATAGATAGGAAACAGGAGTAGGCCGACAGGAGTAGGGTAGCATGCTAAACACTGCCCCCTCATTACTGGCCCAGAGTGCTAATTATGACACACACAGTGCTAATTACAACACACACACCTAGCAGTGGCCTCAAAGCCCAGACATTGGTTCAAATAATATTTGAAATCCTTCCAAATACTTTAAGCCTTTGCTCTAGCCTGCCAGGATTGCCAGATGGGCTGGGGTTGACACTTTTCAGACTATTATATTGGTTCCATTGAGCTTGCCTGGTGCAATGGAACCAATAGAATAGTCTCAAAAGTGTCAAACCCAGTCCAGTATTGTGAAAGGATTCTGAATACTATTTGAACCCAGGTCTGCCTCACTGCCACAAAGCTCGTCTCATTTTCCTGATGGCGTCTTACCTGCAATCTGAACCAGTCCAGCCTCATGCCCCTGAAATCAAACACGTCCCCGTCTTCCACTGTAACACCGACAGAGACAATTCACTCAGATATGGGATCACCATGACACAGGAGGACACAGGAAGGAGGGGAGCGGGCGGAGAGGTGGAGAGCGGCTCAGGCTCCTACTCTGCCCACCATCTGCCCTCCCTCCTTTCATCTGTCCATCACTCAGCCATTACCAAATCAACACATGTCTACACATACAAAGGCTTTTAGTGCTTAAGGCTAATATAGATAGATAAAAACAACTAAGCATGATTAATTAGACATTTTCTAAACTGGAATATTTACTGTACCGCAACAGAATAAATTGAATTGTGTTATAGGTCTGGTCAACATAAAAACAACTATGGTAAGCATTGGCCAATACAAGTAGAGGTTTTCTAAACTGGAACATATACAGTAAAAAGATGGAATGAACTCTCTTTTAGGTTGGATCAACAACATGAGTCTAAATGAGAAACTGTATATATTTATGTTATATGAGTGGCAGGCCGTGTTAGGTTGAATACCTTGTTTGACGCTGAGGGACGTCATGGTATTGACGAAGGAGGACATGATGATGGACTCATCCTCAGGACAGACGGACAGATTCTAGAGGGGAGCAGAGGAAAGCCTCAGACACTGTTTACAGTAGAATGCTGTGAGGGGATCAACTGAGCAAATACAAGAGTTTTACATTGCATATCAGAGAGCGAGATGTGGCCAAGCAAAGAATCACATCAACAAAATACTTGGTCTCCATCTAGTGGTCAGCTCTGCTTTTTCCCTTCAAAATATCAACCTGCATATGGGTCTTTATAAATAAATGGGCCAATGTGTGACATCAGGGTCAACATCTCTAAATAAATATGATTAGGTAGCTTCATATGTGTAGTTAGAGGGATAAAAGTCTAGGTAGGCACAATGAGACCACACAGTATCTCTACCTAGCAACAACAAACCATCTACTGTACATGTCATTCAAAATGTTCCAAGAAACATGGACACCACATGTTTCTTTGTCATGCCTAGTCGCCAGGCATTTTTTGTGCTCAAGTCAATTTCGCTATCATTTATAGCCATGCTAAACATTCCTGGAGAATGAAAAAAAAGAAACAACAGCATTTCTATATGTTTTAATAGGTGATATAATAATTTAATACAATGGGTTTTGTCAACAAAATCATTGACAATAATAATAACCAATAATGAAATCATTATAATCAGTAAACTCTTCAAGCCTTGTGTGTGTGTGTGTGTGTGTGTGTGTGTGTGTGTGTGTGTGTGTGTGTGTGTGTGTGTGTGTGTGTGTGTGTGTGTGTGTGTGTGTGTGTGTGTGTGTGTGTGTGTGTGTGAGTGAGAGAGTCTGTGTCTAAAAACTAGCCGTCAAATTCTTGCTTCCTCTGTCCATATTTCCTCCAATCCTTGCCTCTCCTTGAAAGTGCATTGTAGCCTGAGGGGAGGAACCTTCACTCCTCTCCCCCAATGTGCTTTAAGAGGGAGGTGAGGAATGGGGGAAACAACGGCAGAATCTCAATTGCATTTCCTTGATCACTCAAGTCCTGCCTCCTCACCTCCTTCTCAAAACCCTTTGGATAAGAAGGTGACAGTGGAAGGACCTCTGACATTCTCATCCAATGGGTTTTAAGAAGGAGACGAGGAGAGGATGCGACAAATCAAGGAAATGCAATTGAGATTCTCCTAAGGACGTAGGAATCAAGTATTTGAAAGCTATTAAAGCCCACATGCAGTCTTTGTAATTGTATTTTTAAATCATCACGGTATAACTAATAAATCACTCTGTGTTTTTATTTAATGAAAATTACGCAGAAATACAGTGCCTTCGGAAAGTATTCAGACCCCGTGACTTTTTCACATTTTGTTACGTTACAGCCTTATTCTAAAATTGATTCAATATTTTTTCCCCCCTCAGCAATCTACACATAATACCGCATAATGACAAAGCAAAAACTGTTTTTTAGAAATTTGTGCAAATTTGTGATTCGTTTCGGTCTTATGTAGCAACATTGGAAATTGTGTTTTTTAACATTGGATAAAAGTAGAGACTCAGAGCTATAAAATAGTATTTCATAGACTACAGTTGAGGAACAATGGTAAAGTAATTCTGCTTTGAAAGTAATGCTAACTGGCTAACATTGGCTAGCTTGCTAGCTACTTCCAGGCATAAATGAGAGAACAGCTCACTCTGACCATTTTACACGCCCTAGCAGAGCTGGTTAGGCTGATTTTATGTTATCCAGAGCGTTGGTGACTGCAACTGTGCAGCTGGCAAAACATTTATTTGACTTTTTATCCAACGTTTAGTGACACCGGCCATATTCAACGGGTGTTGAGCGTTCGTAAATTCATCAGTTATTCTGCTCTCTAGATGCTTACCTGCTACATCTATCGATAGGTGTCGCAGTGTCATCATAAACATTCTATTTAAATAGTAACTTGCATAGAGTCTTTTGTTAAGGCATGTAGCTAGCAAGCTAAACAATGAACCATAATACCAACTCATACGTTACTACCCTGCATGAATCTGCAGGTAGCAACCCGGTTCAATGTTAGCTAGCTAACATTAGGCTATAACTAGCAATGCAAATGGCTCTGAGATACAAATATTACTACACAGATCATACACGTAACGTTAGCTAGCTAGCTAACAGTACACTAACTTGAAATTACTTTGACAAAGTTAGAAACGTGTAATATCTGAAAATGTAGCTAGCTAGACTCTCTTACCCGTATAAATGGATGGCCATCACTAGCACAGAGAGGCTGCGGCCTATATACACAGACTTGAGATCATTGGCCACTTTAATAAATGGAACACTAGTCACTTTAACTTCACTAGGGTAGGGGGCAGCATTGGGAATTTTGGATGAAAAGCGTGCCCAACTTAAACTGCCTGCTACTCAGTCATAAAAGCTAGAATATGGATATAATTAGTAGATTTGGATAGAAAACACTCTGAAGTTTCTAAAACTGTTTGAATGATGTCTGTGAGTATAACAGAACTCATATGGCAGGCAAAAACCTGAGAAAAAATCCAACCTGGAAGTGGGAAATCTGAGGTTTGTAGTTTTTCAACTCCTTGCCTATCGAATACACAGTGTCTATGGGGTCATATTGCACGTCCTAAGGATTCCACTAGATGTCAACAGTCTTTATAACCTTGTTTGAGAATTCTACTGTGAAGACGGGGCGAATGAGAGGGGATTGAATCAGAGGTCTGCCAGAGAGGCATGAGCTGACCACGCACGCTCACGTGATAGTTAGCTTGCATTCCATTGCAATTCTACAGACAAAGGAATTCTCCGGTTGGAACATTATTGAAGATTTATGTTAAAACATCCTAAAGATTGATTCTATACATCGTTTGACATGTTTAGGACTGTAACGGAACTTTTTGACTTTTTGTCTGCACCTAGTGATCTCGCCTCGTGAATTTTGATTACTGGGCTAAACGCGCGAACAAAGAAGAGGTATTTGGACATAAATGATGGACATTATCGAACAAAACAAACATTTATTGTGGAACTGGGATTCCTGGGAGTGCATTCTGATGAAGATCATCAAAGGTAAGTGAACATTTATAATGCTATTTCTGACTTCTGTTGACTACACAACATGGCGGATATATTTGTATATATTTGTTTGGGTTGTTTTGGTCTCTGAGCGCTGTACTCAGATTATTGCATGGTGTGCTTTTTCCGTAAAGTGTTTTTGAAATCTGACACAGCGGTTGCATTAACTTCTCTGGGATAGGTGGGACGGTAGCGTCCCACTTGGCCAAAATCCAGAAAAAATGTAGCGCGCCAAATTCAAATAGCTTACTATAAAAATCAATCTTTCATGAAATCACACATGAAAGACACCAAATTAAAGCTACACATGTTGTGAATCCAGCCAACATGTCTGATTTCAAAAAGGATTTACGGGGAAAGCACACCAAACAATTATGTTAGCTCAGTACATAGCCACAGAAAAACACAGCCATTTCCCCAGCAAAAGATAGTAGTCACAAAAAGCAGAAATAGAGATAAAATGTATCACTAACCTTTGATGATCTTCATCAGATGACACTCATAGGACATCATGTTACACAATACATTTATGTTTTGTTCGATAATGTGCATATTTATATCCACAAATCTCGGTTTACATTGGCGCCATGTTCAGAAATGCCTCCAAAATATCCGGAGTAATTGCAGAGAGCCACGTCAAATAACAGAAATATTCATCATAAACTTTGATGAAAGATACATGTTTTACACAGAATTAAAAAGATACACTTGTTCTTAATGCAACCACGGTGTCAGATTTAAAAAAAACTTTACGTAAAAAGCACACCATGCAATAATCTGAGACGGCGCTCAGATTTAACATAATTTCTCCGCCATGTTGGAGTCAACAGAAATACGAAATTACATCATAAATATTCCCTTACCTTTGATAATGTTCATCAGAATGCACTACCAGGAATCCTAGTTCCACAATAAATCATTGTTTTGTTCGATAATGTCCATTACTTATGTCCAATTAGCTACTTTTGCTAGTATGTGTAGTACACGTGTCCAAACGCTCTCACAGATGCAGGCAAACGGACGAGAACTTCAAAAAGTTATATTACAAGTCGAATAAACTGGTCAAACTTAGTAGAGAATCAATCTTCAGGATGTTGTTATCATTTATATCCAATAAAGTTCCAACCGGAGAATTCTTTTCAGTCTCTATAAGTAATGGAACGCATGGCGATATCATGAGGAATGCGCGTGACCAAGAACTGGCAATCTGCCAGACCACTGACTCAAACACCTCCCATCCGGTCCCACATCACAGTATAGGCTTCATTCAGCGTTCTACAGACTGTTGACATCTAGTGGAAGGCGTAGGAAGTGCAAACAGATCCATATATTACAGGGAATTGAATAGGCGATGAGTTTAACAATGACCAGTCTCAGAATTCTCACTTCCTGTTTGGATTTTTTCTCAGGTTTTTGCCTGCCATATGAGTTCTGATATACTCACAGAAATCATTCAAACAGTTTTAGAAATTTCAGAGTGTTTTATATCCAATAATAATAATAATATGCATATATTAGTATCTGGGACAGAGTAGGAGGCAGTTCACTATGGGCACGCAATTCATCCAAAAGTGAAAATGCTGCCCCCTATATCAAAGAAGTTAAGGAGAAGTAGATCTAAAATTCCATGCATAACAGTTGTATCTTTTAGAAATGTTTATTATGAGTATTTTTGTAAATTGATGTGGCTCTCTGCAAAATCACCGGATGTTTTGGAACTACTGAACATAACGTGCCAATGTAAACTCAGATTTTTGGATATAAGTATGAACAAAACATACATGTATTGTGTAACATGAAGTTTTATGAGTGTCCTCTGATGAAGATCATCAAAGGTTAGTGATTAATTTTATCTCTATTTCTGCTTTTTGTGACTCCTCTCTCTGGCTGGAAAAATGGCTGTGTTTTTCTGTGACTTGGCTCTGACGTAACATAATCGTTTGGTGTGCTTTCGTCGTAAAGCCTTTTTGAAATCGGACACTGTGGCTGGATTTACAACAAGTGTTTCTTTAAAATGGTGTAAAATACTTTCTGTTGTTTTGAATTTGGCGCCCTGCAATTTCACTGGCTGTTGACAAGGTGGGACGCGTCCCACATACCCTTGTGAGGTTAATAATGTCTATTCTACTGTATCTTAGTCTATGCCACTCTGACATTGCTCTTCCATATATTGATATATTTCTAACTCCATTCCTTACTTAGATTTCTGTGTATTGGGTATACGTTGTGAAATTGTTAGATATTACTTGTTAGATATTGCTGCACTGTCGGAACTAGAAGCACAAGCATTTCGCTACACCCGCAATAACATCTTCTAAACAAGTGTATGTTACCAATACAATTTGATTTGGATGCTTCTCCCTCTCTGTCACGTATGCCATTCTAGCCATTAGATTGAAGATCGAATGTTTTATACAACAGCCTTCTGTGTATTTCTATTAAATACTTCTATTTCTATTAAAAAAAAAGAATAAATACGCCGTTTTCACCCTCCCGATTGCTCCATTTGAACTCGGAAAACAAACGATCAAAACGTACACGGACAGTAATCTTACCTCAGGAATTGAACTACAACCGCAACATTTCGCTACACCCCGGCGATAACATCTGTCACATGTGTATATGTATATGTGACCAATACAATTTGATTTGATCTTGCCAATGTTGTCCACGGCTAATTATCTTGACCGCCGTAACAACAGACACCAAAATGTTCTGTCAATTCTCCAGATCAACATTAATTCCCGCACTTTGGATGTTGTTCAATCGTCTGCAGTATCACACCCGATCTTTATCACTTGACTGTCATTCAGAAAACCCTTTCCTGAATCAGCTGATGTTGTGCGCTAAATTCCCTACGTACCTAAACAGCTACACATAAAAAATGCACATCAAACAAATATTATGCTGAATTATTGTTAATGACCGTTAATGACAGTGTCAATTTTTATTTGATTAATCTTGTTAAAGTTACTCTTTCTGTTATAAGAATTCGATTTTGAAATCCATACATTATTTTGTATATGTGTGCCCATGAAAACTGTTTTCACACCTCAACATTGGGAGATTCTAAATGTTACGAGGTTACAGTGCACTTCCAAGATCTCCATACAGAAAAAGAGTCCAATATCCAGGAATTTTACAGGATCAAGTTCAATGTGTAATTCATTGTTGTTAAATGCTTAGTAAATGATATAACAACAAACAGCAGTATCATAAATGTAAAGAAAGAAAGGTAATGTTTTATGTCAAACAATTTTGGCCAAATCTGTGAAGACTCCAAGCATGAGAAAGGGTTTAAACATTTTTTGATTCAACTCATGAATTATATTGAATATATCTACGTTCCCCCTTTATATCTTAATGTATTCAAGTGAAAAAAAGAGGCAAATTATTATTAATGACTTTGTAACAGCTCCAAACAGTTGTCCAAACAGTTGTCACTGGTACTCTATACCCTTTATAGAAAGACCCATATACCAGAGTACTCCATCATCAGTCATACACTTAAGCAATAAGGCCCGAGGGGGTGTGGTACAGTGGGGCAAAAAAGTATTTAGTCAGCCACCAATTGTGCAAGTTCTCCCACTTAAAAAGATGAGAGAGGCCTGTAATTTTCATCATAGGTACACTTCAACTATGACAGACAAAATGAAGAAAAAAAAATCCAGAAAATCACATTGTAGGATTTTTTATGAATTTATTTGCAAATTATGGTGGAAAATAAGTATTTGGTCAATAACAAAAGTTTATCTCAATACTTTGTTATAAACCCTTTGTTGGCAATGACAGAGGTCAAACGTTTTCTGTAAGTCTTCACAAGGTTTTCACACACTGTTGCTGGTATTTTGGCCCATTCCTCCATGCAGATCTCCTCTAGAGCAGTGATGTTTTGGGGCTGTTGCTGGGCAACACGGACTTTCAACTCCCTCCAAAGATTTTCTATGGGGTTGAGATCTGGAGACTGGCTAGGCCACTCCAGGACCTTGAAATGCTTCTTACGAAGCCACTCCTTCGTTGCCCGGGCGGTGTGTTTGGGATCATTGTCATGCTGAAAGACCCAGCCACGTTTCATCTTCAATGCCCTTGCTGATGGAAGGAGGTTTTCACTCAAAATCTCACGATACATGGCCCCATTCATTCTTTCCTTTACACGGATCAGTCGTCCTGGTCCCTTTGCAGAAAAACAGCCCCAAAGCATGATGTTTCCACCCCCATGCTTCACAGTAGGTATGGTGTTCTTTGGATGCAACTCAGCATTCTTTGTCCTCCAAACACGACGAGTTGAGTTTTTACCAAAAAGTTATATTTTGGTTTCATCTGACCATATGACATTCTCCCAATCTTCTTCTGGATCATCCAAATGCTCTCTAGCAAACTTCAGACGGGCCTGGACATGTACTGGCTTAAGCAGGGGGACACGTCTGGCACTGCAGGATTTGAGTCCCTGGCGGCGTAGTGTGTTACTGATGGTAGGCTTTGTTACTTTGGTCCCAGCTCTCTGCAGGTCATTCACTAGGTCCCCCCGTGTGGTTCTGGGATTTTTGCTCACTGTTCTTGTGATCATTTTGACCCCACGGGGTGAGATCTTGCGTGGAGCCCCAGATCGAGGGAGATTATCAGTGGTCTTGTATGTCTTCCATTTCCTAATAATTGCTCCCACAGTTGATTTCCTCAAACCAAGCTGCTTACCTATTGCAGATTCAGTCTTCCCAGCCTGGTGCAGGTCTACAATTTTGTTTCTGGTGTCCTTTGACAGCTCTTTGGTCTTGGCCATAGTGGAGTTTGGAGTGTGACTGTTTGAGCTTGTGGACAGGTGTCTTTTATACTGATAACAAGTTCAAACAGGTGCCATTAATACAGGTAACGAGTGGAGGACAGAGGAGCCTCTTAAAGAAGAAGTTACAGGTCTGTGAGAGCCAGAAATCTTGCTTGTTTGTAGGTGACCAAATACTTATTTTCCACCATAATTTGCAAATAAATTCATTAAAAATCCTACAATGTGATTTTCTGGATTTTTTCCCCTCATTTTGTCTGTCATAGTTGAAGTGTACCTATGATGAAAATTACAGGCCTCTCTCATCTTTTTAAGTGGGAGAACTTGCACAATTGGTGGCTGACTAAGTACTTTTTTGCCCCACTGTATATGGCCAAAATACCACGGCTAAGAGCTGTTCTTAAGCACGACGCAACGCGGGGTATATTGGCCATATATCACAAACCCCCGAGGTGCCTTTTTGCTATTATAAACTGTTTACCTACGTAATTAGAGCAGTAAAAATAACTGTTTTGTCATACCCGTGGTATACGGTCTGATATACCATGGCTGTCAGCCAATCAGCATTCAGCGCTCGAACCACCCAGTTTATAATATATAATAAATACTAGGATATTATGAAACAAAGGGAGAACATTGCCAATTAGTACATCCGAAATTGCACCCTATTCCCTACATAGGTGAACTATTTTTGACCGGAGCTCTATGAATCATGGTCAAAAGTATTGCAATATAGGGAATAGGGTGCCATTTGGGAGGCAAGCCAATGTTCGATCCAGAGAGCAGTCTCACCTGTACTAGCTCGTTGAGCACCACGGCGTCAAAGCCAGACAGGTACTGGACGTAGTATCTCTGCATGACAGGACCATACTTCCTCACGTGGGCCCTCAGTTCCTCCATGTAGAAGATCAGCTCTGCAATGTGCCTGAGGACATAGAATAGCAAGAGTTATCTAAAAGAATAGAATAGACCTACACTTCATTAGTATGCTCAATACTCCTTCACACTATGGCATTCCTTAAAGGGTCATTTTACTCAAAAATGTTTTTTACTTTCTCTGCTTTTGATATTGTTCCACAAAACGGTGCATGTCAACATTCAAGTTAAGACACATCACTTTCAGTCTCCTAATGGACAAAATCAAGCAAGAGCAAAACGTGTCATGAAGAAACATTTTGACACAGACTTTTCAAGGAGGTAAACACAGCGCCACTACATTTCCTGAGGGGTAAAGGGAAATCCCATAGTTACAAGTTGAGTCAGTAGGATGCGTCTTACTTGTCAATAAAGTCATCTGTGCTCTTCTTCTGGATGTTGTCTGCATGTCGTAGCAGCCAAATGATCTCATCCCGAGCGAATGACAGAGCCATGAACACGAACAAGGCCTATGAAGAGGACAGGAGTCAAGTTATATAGTTACTTTCACCCATCAATTAGTCACATCTTTCAGGATTTGAATCCTAATCCTCTGATCACTTTACAGTTAGTCCAACTAGCATAATCATGTTAACAAAACTAGAGTGCAGATAGTGCTAGTCCAACTCAACCAAAAAAAGACTAAAAAATAAATAAATATTTTATATTGTCACATACACCGGATAGGTGCAGTGAAATATGTTTTTTTACAGGGTCAGCCATAGTAGTACCATGGCCCTCGAGCAAATTAGGATTAAGGGCACATTGACCGATTTTTTACCTTGTCAGCTCGGGTATTCAAACCAACAACCGTTTGGTTACTGGCCCAACGCGCTGACCACTAGGCTACATGCTACCCTAGAGAGCAGCGGAGCACTAGTGTTATTATGATGTAACATTATCGTGTTAAGACAAGTAGACAACTGTGGTGTATGTCATGAGCTACAATTTTTCTTCTAGCTTTCAAATAGGCACATCCTTCTCTTCTCCTCTTCCCTGCCACTCTTACTGGGTCCTTAGTGTACAAGAGAAAGTAGTGTACTACGTTTTCTGTCAATATACTTTGTAAAATAATGGTTAATAAACAACTCTAAGGGGGGTGGCTATAAAATCTTTTTTTTTTTCTTTTTTTTTCAGTTATATATTTTCCCAAATTATGTTTTCTGTTTTATTTTTCCTGGTTTAAATTATTATTTTTTTTCACTCTCAAAATTACAATTGTTCATAGAGAACAACAAATTGGATGTTCTGAGTCCATGTCAATGCTCAACTCATATCTGAATAAAAAAAATTGCGCATCTGGCCATTTAATTGTGAATCTATCGAGTGAGGAGTGCAGTCTAGCGATGGTTCTGCAAAGTTAGCAAATAACAAATAATAGACACAAATTATATACTTACTCATGATATACCTCTGCCAGGTAAGCCTACTTTGCAGTTAACATTTAATTGAGAAGGTTTTATGGAAAGTATTTCTGTCAACCCACAAGACGGTTATCATATCAACTGGCTACACACAGAGTGATAGACAAACGTGCACACCACACAGACAGACAGGGGCAATATTGCTAGAAATGAATTGGTGGATATTGTGTTAGGTTTGGATTTTTAAGCCAATAGGGGCTAACCAGGGGTGGGATAATGTTAATGTTGTATTGATTAGATAGTACCTGGGAGATGTGGTGTCTGATACTTGTGAGATGTGTTTATGACAGTTTGCAGTGGAACACGTGAAAATTGTATCTATTTTCTGAGTTGTTTGGCGTGCTACTCAATACGTGGACCTGTTGGAGACCCCTGGTCTAATGTAACATTATCATGTTAACACAACTAGAGAGCAGTAGTGTGGTATCTTAGGGCCCAGTAATCTAGATTGTGTTAGTCCAACTCACATTACCATATTAACACAACTAGAGAGCAGTAGCGCAGTGTTGTTAGTGTAACACACGGGATTTAAACTCAGGTCTCCCACTGGAGCAACCAACGTCTTAGACCGTTAGACCAAGAGGAAATTCCTTCTTACTCCGAGGGCAGACACTGGATTTGAAGTTCGCAGGCGGGGCTATGAGCAACCATGCCCGACTCATGTCCGCCACATTAGTCTGATGTAACATTATCATTTTTATTTTTTATTTTGTCATTTAGCAGACGCTCTTATCCAGAGCGACTTACAGTAGAGTGCATACATTTTATTAAATTTTTTACATACTGAGACAAGGATATCCCTACCGGCCAAACCCTCCCTAACCCGGACGACGCTATGCCAATTGTGCGTGTTAACACAACTAGAGAGCAGTGGTGTTAGTCTGATGTAACATTATCATGTTAACACAACTAGAGAGCAGTGGTGTTAGTCTGATGTAACATTATCATGTTAACACAACTAGAGAGCAGTGGTGTTAGTCTGATGTAACATTATCATGTTAACACAACTAGAGAGCAGTCGCGCAGCAGGGTAGGTGAAGAGCCGTCATTAAGTGGCAACACTCCTAGCAGGAGTCACACATACAAATCTTCCCACTTGAGACTGGGGTTCAATCCCTGTGTCCACCCTTCCACTGTTTCTCCCACCTGCCGTACCCCCATCTGATTTCCATACTGTCTAAATAAAAGTGTAAAAATACCAAAATAGAGCACTAGTGCAGTACCTTAGGCCCCAGTAACCCTGGCTGGTCAGATAGGACTGTGGCCAGCTCCTTCAGGGCAGATCTCAGGAACTTGCGTCTTTCTCTGTGCATCAAACCTCTGTAACAAAACAAAAACAATCGGCAACAATTTCATAATGAGAGGATACTGTGACAAATACCATTTAAAACATCTTGGTGCAATAAGATGCATTTATGAGGCACTTACGCATGTGACAGAGCTTGTTCTTTGCACTCTTTGATGTCATTCACACGCTTGTTGTAGCTATGAAATGAAAAGGGAGAATAGTTAACATACTTACTCACACACACACTTAACAGATGTCTGGGAATATGCTCAAACTGTACCCATTGAGCATGCTTTTCAGTCCAGGATTAGGCTTAATCTGGCTTCAGGAAACTAGCTCAGAAAGTTAGTGTCCCTCACCCGCGGATGTTGATGAACAGGTCCTCAGTAGCCTTATGGATGTGGAACACCTCGTCTCTGAAGAGACAGAGGCAGGTGCTGCTCTGAAGAGCCAGCTTCCACAGGCTCAGAGCTGCCTGATCACTGTTTAGGACCCCGTGACATAAGATGAAGCCAACTGACAATCAAAAGTTAGAGACAGATAGAAAGTTAGAGGCACAGAAATATGATTTTGAACAGTATTTGCGCGGAATGAGAATATTTAGACTGATTTATATATTTTTAAGTGTTGTATGACTTCACATTTCATGCATGTTTTTAATAATAAGCCTGTACCTGAACAATGAACTACAATTAAAAAACAATCACGCTCCCCCTTCCCTCCAATGGTATAAACCTATTAAATCAATTAGATCAGACTCCACTCTATGCACACATCCAGGCTGCATCACATCCGGCCGTGATTGGGAGTCCCATAGGGCGGCGCACAATTGGCCCAGCCTCGTCCGGGTTTGGTCGGGGTAGGTGTCATTGTAAATAAGAATTTGTTCTTAACTGACTTGCCTAGTTAAATAAAGGTTAAATAAAAACAAACACTTACAAACTATCCACTTCTCCATGGCGTCCAGGGACAAGTATTCACAGGGCATCTAGAACAAATCAGAATCATAGGTAAATGCACATGCCTGTGAGCAGAAAATGGTGTGATTTGAGAGATGTATATTGATGGTCCTGTGTGACTCAAGTATGGCACTAGCAACACCATAGTCATGGGTTCAACTCCTGCGGGGATCACATTACTGTACACACCCACTGTACTGTACACGTCCCTTTGGATCAAAACTAAGTGGAATATGTTATATATTGGATTCTCACTGTGTCTGACTGGGCTGGGTTGAGCATGGTGCTGGGGGCACTGATGAGACTGAGTAGCTGTGCATTCCTCCACTGGTCAGCAGACAGGTTTCTCCTGGGGTACACCATCTGGAGGGAGAGTAGGGCATCTGACAACGACTACAGGGGAGGGAGGAGCGAGAGAGATATATTGGTTTATGACAGTTAATAATAACTTTCATGAACAAGCATTAATCAACCATTTATACATTTATAAAACTGTATAAGCAATATATGCATACATAATCATTGCTTAAGCATCAAAGTTATTGTAAAGTGTAACCAAAAGTTATATTATAAATTGTAACCAAAATATGTATTTTCATTGTCAGTGCTCAGGAAAAGAACATAACATGTTGAGAAACAGGTGACACTTTATATTCACCTTCCCATGGGGAACAAACTCCTCCATCATCTTTTTCAGTGGGTTCTCGTAGTCAACAATCATCTGTCCCAGCCTCGGGTACTCTCGATCACTAAATAAAAAAATAAATACAAATAAAGATGTTGTTGACATTGGTAGTTCTCAGGTGTATCTAAGCTAGGTCTGTAACTACCATACAATGTTTTAAGAACGCATTTTTCATATATTACTATGTGATTTTAATATACGGCCACTGTCAATTGGTATAACAGTACGTTAACATTGTGTTAAAGTATGACCTTAATATTATTTTACAGGGATGGTGCTAATGGAGATTGAACATTTCAGAGATGAGCCAGAGAAAGGACATAGACAGGAAGAGACACCACCCTACATACCTTGATCCATGTGTCATTTCATGGGCATAGTTGTAGAGGCCAATGATAGCTTTCCTCTCTTCAATCCGAGACAATAGCATCATTAGGTTAGTGTAGGTCACTACTAAGTCAAGGTAGTTCTTGGTCAGGTCAAAGTTTACAGTCTGTAAAAAGAGATATGGGAACAAAAATAGAATCTACATCCAAACTATTAAATCTGAATCTAAAAACATTTCATCTACATTGCCTTCAGAAAGTATTCACACCCCTGGACTTTTTCCACATTTTGTTGTGTTACACCTGAATTAAAAATGTATTAAATGCAGATATGTTTGTCACTGGCCTACACACAATAGCCCATAATGTCAAAGGAGAATTAAGTTTTTAGAAATATTTGAGTCAATAAGTATTCAACCTCTTTGTTATGGCAAGCCTAAAGTTCAGGAGTAAAAATGTGCTTAAAAAAAGTCACATAATAAGTTGCATGGACTCTGTGTGCAATTATAGTGTTTAACATGACTACCTCATCTCTGTGCCCTACACATTCAATTATCTGTAAAGTCCCTCAGTCGAGCAGTGAATTTCAAACACAGATTCAACCAGAAAGACCAGGTAGGTTTTCCAATGCCTCGCAAAGAAGGGCACCTATTGGTTGATGGGTAAAAAAAAAAAAAAGCAGACATTGAATATCCCTTAGAGCATGGTGAAGTTATTAATTACACTTTGGATTGTGTATCAATACACCCAGTCACTATAAAGATACAGGCATCCTTCCTAACTCAGTTGCCAGAGAGGAAGGAAACCGCTCAGGGATTTCACCACGAGGCCAATGGTGGCTTTAAAACAGTTACAGAGTTTAATGGCTGTGATAGGAAAAAAACTGACAATGGATCAATAACATTATAGTTACTCCACAATACTAGCTAATTGACAGAGAAAAAAGAAAGATTCCTGTACAGAATGCAAATATTTCAAAACATGCATCCTGTTTGCAACAAGGCACTAAAGTATTACTGAAAGAATTTGGCAAAACAATTAACTTTTTGTCCAGAACACAAACTGTTATGTTTGGAGCAAATCCAAAATAACACATTACGGAGTTCCACTCTACATATTTTCAAGCATTGTGGTGGCTGCATGATGTTATGGGTATGCCTGTAATCGTTAAGGACTGGGGAGTTTTTCGGGATAAAAAAGAAACGGAATGGAGCTAAGCACAGGCAAAATCCTAGAGAAAAACCTGGTTCAGTCTGCTTTCCATCAGACACTGGGAGATTAATTCACCTTTCAGCAAAACAATAACCTAAAACACAAGGCCAAATCTACACTGGAGTTGCTTACCAAGAAAACAGTGAATGTTCCTGAGTGGACGAGTTACAGTTTTGACTTAAATCTACTTGAAAATCTATATCAAGACCTGAAAATAGTTGTCTAGCACTGATCAGCAATCAATTTGACAGAGCTTGAAGAATTTTGAAAAGAATAATGGGCAAATGTTGCACAATCCAAGTGTGGAAAGCTCTTAGAGACTTACACAGAAAGACAAAGATGTAATCACGGCCAAAGGTGCTTCTGCAAAGTTTTGACTTAGGGGTGTGAATACTTAAATTTCTGTATTTTATTTTCAATACATTTTCTAAAAACACGTTTTCCCTTTGTCATTATGGGGTATTGTGTGTAGATTGGTGAGAATTATACTCAATTTTGAATCCAGGCTGTAACACAACAAAATGTGGAATAGGTCAAGGGGTATGAATACTTTCTGAAGGCAAGAGTTCAGGTGGGCTTCAGCAAACAAAGGAAAGGAGGGGTGCTAAACAATGACAAAAATCATGAGAATGGCTTACCAAGAAATACTTCCAAAAGGACTAATTCTACTTTCTGAAGGCAGTGTGTGAAATCTAATCTTTGAGAAAACATTTGAGAAAGCATCCTGTAATTACATGCTATGTACAGATCAATGTGCCTTATAACTTACAATATCAAAGAAGACTTGGCAAGCATCGATAGTGTTCAATAGCTCACAGACATGGTCCTGGAAGGAGAGAAAGATATTAGACGGATGTACATTTCACAGTATAGTAACTTGATGATAAGTAACTATTATTTGTGATGGATTATCATTACACATGTACAGTCAGGGTTGAGGAGTAACGTAACTGTAATCTGTAACGTTACCAGTTAAAATATTGTAATCAGATTACAGATACTTTTGAAAAACTAGATGATTACTTCCGAGGATTACTTTTAAATTCAGAAAGGATGTTTGCTCAATGACATTCAAATCAGCATTGAAAATAGGCACATTTGTTGCACCTTAGTGAGTCTGACCATAAATCAGAGACCACTATGATGACACCCCAAATGTGTAGTTGGATCGCGGGAAAAGAGCAGGAATAGGCTTTTGTAGGCTACAGTCCAACACGTCTTCCAATGGTGGGACTGCTGTCGGCATCCAAAGATTATCCAACTTGAATAAACGCTTAGAGGTAAGGATGACAGCAGTGGTGTAGTCTATGGCAATACGGATATCACTTGTCATTGATATCTACATAGCGCATTGATGTGAATCACACTGCTGCTCTCTCATTTAGCAATTTGTGCCTTAGGAATTGTGGTTGTTGTGGATGGCTGTTCACATATCTAATTTTAATAATAATGTTTGAATTCACCAAGTTCAAGCTGCCTATCAATCATTGTTTTTGAAACCAGTGGACAGCCAGTGAAATATGCATCCCTGCAACAGCTGCATAGTGCGGATTCCAGCCTATGGAATAAAAGTGGGGCTTTTATTGCTCAATCTAATTCATGCTAACAAACAAAAAAATCCATATGTCTAATGGACACATGCTCAAACTTACACACTTTTGATAGACTTAAAAAGGGGCAATCTGTAGTTGCTACATCCATTGATTCTTGAAGAATATAACTTATAAATGCCTCATGAGCTTAGTTCAACTGTCACACTACATGAGAACCCAAAATATAAACAAACACTGTATAGTCTCATAACATGGTTAAAACAATTTTGATATCATGGATGGTCAGTCCTTGCATCCATAGCTATGTCTATTAATCTGAGAGTGGTTTATTTCTCCAGGCCCATCCCTCAGCTTTTCACCAAAACGGGGCGGGGCGACCGTTTTGTTATAGTTTCCTCTGTGGATTTGCCCTTTAAACAGCTGGATATTATCAAGATATCAAAGTGTCACCAACAAAAAGGTCAACAATAGGCCTTCAGCAAATGCAGCATATGGCAGATCTATATTTTTCACATGTAAATAGTGCTCAAAGCATGCCATTCCATGAGCGCAGCATTTATTTTTCAACTCGAATCAATGAGCCCAATCAGTCCTCCATTACAACAAAAATCATAAACAACAGAGTAGGGCTGGCTAATAAGTCCTTAGTTTTGGGGTTATGCTCAGGTAAAACAATTTGGCTAATCTATACTTCCATATTTCCAGGTCCTATTCTTGAAGATCAAGGGGTATAATATTTATTGGAATGACTGGAATTCTGATAGACTTTAGTTTTTAATGTGAAGATATAAGATATTCTCTTTTTTCACTACATTGAATGATGCTTAGTTGCACATACCTTAAATTCCATCACATCTACGAATGTGAAGTAATACAACGCTAAATTCTTAAGGATTTCAGACTTCTCTTTTTGTAGTTGTGCAAGCTGTTGCTGTAGAAGTAAAGAAAAACATGGTTGTAAACTGAAACATTTTGTTTTATATTCAAGTTAAACTTTACAGGATACACAAAGCTTCATGGTATGGATAATGAATGATGAGCACAATAAAATAGGCTGATGGAATCTGGTAGTAGGGTGGTAACATGTTATACTTCATCATGAATTTGTTCCCATTACCATCTGTGCTTGGTAGTGCATGTTTTCTCTGGATAGTGTAAGTGGTCTCAATCTGTTAACATCCCTTGATATCCTGAGAAATACTACCAAGGATATCACACAACGGGTCAGGGTGACATTTTGACAACTCAAAAACGTAGAGCTCTACGCAAAAACAACTTTATTATTCCAAAATACTCATGTTGATTTCGATAACATCTCTGCATTTTAGCACTGTCACAATGGGGCCTTTATTTAGCCAATGATAGCCTCTCACAAACCAAATGTGTAGTCATGTTGGCTGGATTGTTATCTTTGGTGTGCATCCCAATTGGCACCCTATTCCTATTCCCTATTCCTTATGTAGAGCGCTTCTTTTGACCAGGACCAATAGGGCTCTGGTTAAAAGTACTGCACTATATTGAGAATTTGGGTGCCATTTGTTAGACAGCCCTGGTCTCTTTCCCTACAACATAAATGTTACTTATTCTATTTTTCAAACAAAAACCTAACAAAATGTTACCTAACATTTAACTGTTACCTAGCAGTATAGAAAAACTTGAATGATCTTGAGGTGTGAAAGATGATAAAACATGAATCATTAGCAATATTACTTAAACAAGAATCTACTACATACAAAATAAGAGAACATGCTAAACATAGAAAAAAAACAGAGGCTGCGGATCTGACTTTACTGGACCCTGCTTCCCGACAGCTAAAGGTCCTAAGCTTCTGCGCATGTGCGGGATTCTCTACTTTACACCCAGTCTCTGTTCTACTCGTAGACAACCTCCTTTCAATTATGAATGATAATTCATTCAAGTTTTACCAGTGAAACATCCACGCAGCATCTGAATACCAATCATTTGATCTCAGTTTCATGGAGTTATGCATTTAGATCTTCTTGAGGTTTAGTGTTGTTTAGAAGCAGAACAGTGTTGTGTTGTTTTGAATTACAGTGCATTCGGAAAGTATTCCTACACCTTGACTTTTTTTCACAATTTGTTAAGTTACAGCTTCATTCGAAAATGGATTAAATTACTTTTCTCCCTCATCAACCTACACACAATACCCCATAATGACAAAGCGAAAACAGGTTAAGAAATGTTTGCAAATTTATTACAAATAAAAAACAGAAATACCTTATTTACATAAGTATTCAGACCCTTTGTAATGCGACTCGAAATTGAGCTCAGGTGTATCCTGTTCCCATCCTTGAGATGTTTCTACAACTTGATTGGAGTCCACCTGTGGTAAATTCAATTGATTGGATATGATTTGGAAAGGCACACACCTGACTATATACAGTCCTGGCCAAAAGTTATGAGAATGACACAAATATTAATTTTCACAAAGTCTGCTGCCTCAGTTTGTATGATGGCAACTTGCATATACTCCAGAATGTTATGAAGAGTGATCAGATGAATTGCAATTAATTGCAAAGTCCCTTTTTGCCATGCAAATGAACTGAATCCCCAAAAAACATTTCCACTGCATTTCAGCCCTGCCACAAAAGGAACAGCTGACATCATGTCAGTGAATCTCTCGTTAACACAGGTGTGAGTGTTGACGAGGACAAGGCTGGAGATCACTCTGTCATGCTGATTGAGTTCGAATAACAGACTGGAAGCTTCAAAAGGAGGGTGGTGCTTGGAATCATTGTTCTTCCTCTGTCAACCACGGTTACCTGCAAGGAAACATGTGCCGTCATCATTGCTTTGCACAAAAAGGGCTTCACAGGCAAGGATATTGCTGCCAGTAAGATTGCACCTAAATCAACCATTTATCAGATCATCAAGAACTTCAAGGAGAGTGGTTTAATTGTTGTGAAGAATGCTTCAGGGCACCCAAGAAAGTCCAGCAAGCACCAGGACCGTCTCCTAAAGTTGATTCAGCTGCGGGATCGGGACACCATCCGTACAGAGCTTGCTCAGGAATGGCAGCAGGCAGGTGTGAGTGCATCTGCACGCACAGTGAGGCGAAGACTTTTGGAGGATGGCCGGGTGTCAAGAAGGGCAGCAAAGAAGCCCCTTCTCTCCAGGAGAAACATCAGGGACAGACTGATATTCTGCAAAAGGTACAGGGATTGGACTGCTGAGGACTGGGGTAAAGTCATTTTCTCTGATGAATCCCCTATCCGATTGTTTGGGGCATCCGGAAAAAAGCTTGTCCGGAGAAGACAAGGTGAGCGCTACCATCAGTCCTGTGTCAGGCCAACAGTAAAGCATCCTGAGACCATTCATGTGTGGGGTTGCTTCTCAGCCAAGGGAGTGGGCTCACTCACAATATTGCCTAAGAACACAACCATGAATAAAGAATGGTACCAACACATCCTCCGAGAGCAACTTCTCCCAAACATCCAGGAACAGTTCGATGATGAACAATGCCTTTTCCAGCAAGATGGAGCACCTTGCCATAAGGCAAAAGTGATAACTAATTGGCTCGGGGAACAAAACATCGATATTTTGGGTCCATGGTCAGGAAACTCCCCAGACCTTAATCCCATTGAGAACTTGTGGTCAATCCTCAAGAGGCGGATGGACAAACAAAACCCCACAAATTCTGACAAACTCCAAGCATTGATTATGCAAGAATGGGCTGCCATCAGACAGGATGTGGCCCAGAAGTTAATTGACAGCATGCCAGGGCGGATTGCAGAGGTCTTGAAAAAGAAGGGTCAAAACTGCAAATATTAACTCTTTGCATCAACTTCATGTAATTGTCAATAAAAGCCTTTGACACTTATGAAATGCTTGTAATTATACTTCACTATTCCATAGTAACATCTGACAAAAATATCTAAAGACACTGAAGCAGCAAACTTCGTGGAAATTAATATTTGTGTCATTCTCAAAACTTTTGGCCACGACTGTAAGGTCCCACAGTTGACAGAGCATGTCAGTGCAAAAACCAAGCCATAAGGTCGAAGGAATTGTCCGTAGAGCACCGAGACAGGATTGTGTCGAGGCACAGATCTGGGGGAGGGTACCAAAACATTTCCACACAGTGGCCTCCATCATTCTTAAATGGAAGAAGTTTGGAACCACCAAGACTCTCCTAGAGCTGGCCGCCCGGCCAAACTGAGCAATCGGGGGAGAAGGGCCTTGGTCAGAGAGGTGACCAAGAACCCGATGGTCACTCTGACCATCTCTGTAGACGGAAGCCACTCCTCAGTAAAAGGCACATGACAGCCCACTTTGACAGCATTTCAAACTCATAAAAAGACACACCCTCGTCCACTTAGCCTCGCCTTATGCCCTTGGGGGACTCCCCGTCACCATCTTGGACGTCGGTCCAAACGATTAGCCAAACAAGGGAAGTTTGCAACGTAAGCCCCTCAACCCTCGTTTTTTATCTAGTTTGCGAATGTACAATTATGTTCACTTCAGGGCCTGAAATGCCCCATAATTCAATTTGCGATGATTGTACATTCGGTAAGAAAAGTCAGCCGAAATTTTAAACTTCAACGTCAATATGGATAAGTCAACATACAAGTGTAAGTAAAAACGAATGTAAAAAGGTTAGAAATTGTGCTACTAATGCACATGACGGCACAAACACTTCTCGTAAACATAATGATGTTTTTATTTGGTTATCTTTTGGAAATTGTAGAAATAAAACATTTTCCTTCTTCAGATGTTCCAGCTAGGCAGGCTAACGTTAGTTAGCTAATTAATTTGCTAGCTATCATACAGTACGCCTATATTAATAATTATATAGTTAATATAAGTAGACATGCAATCATAATTGACTGTAGCGCATATAAAGCACCCACAAGCTACCGGTGTCTGAAAACACAATCATCGCTGGATGAACGAGCGACGAATTTCCAGGCAAGGGCGGTCCATTTAAAAATCATTCCTTCCTCCCTCGCCCTGCAAGTGTATACTCGTCAGACGTCATGATACGTCATCAGAAGTGTCCACTTAATTTGAGGACTGAGGGGATTGGGTGTGTCTTTTATGTGTTTGGAATGTAGCCTTGGAGTTTGCCAAAAGGCACCTAAAGGACTCTCAGACCATGAGAAATAAGATTCTATGGTCTGATGAAACCAATATTGATTTTTTTGGCCTGAATGTCAACTGTCAAGTCTGGAGGAAACCAGGCACAATCCCTATGGTGAAGCATGGTGGTGGCAGCATCATGCTGTGGGGGTGTTTTTCAGCGGCAGGGACTGGGAGACTAGTCAGGATCGAGGGAAAGATAAATGGAGCAAAGACCAGAGAGATCCTTGATGAAAACCTGCACCAGAGCGCTCAGGACCTCAGACTGGGGTGAACGTTCACCTTCCAACAGGACAATGACCCTAAGCACACAGCCAAGACAATGCAGGAGTGACTTCGGGACAAGTCTCTGAATGTCCTTGAGTGGCCCAGCCAGAGCCCAGACTTGAACTTGATTGAACATCTCTGGAGAGACCTGAAAATAGCTGTGCAGCAACATTCCCCATCCCCATGTGTAGATTGAGGGGGGAAAGTATTTAATCAATTTTAGAATAAGGCTGTAACTTAACAAAATGTTGAAAAAGTTAAAGGGCCTGAATACTTTCCGAATGCAGTGAGCAAATTTTATAGCAGATGGTGTTAACACACTGTAGCATAGCCTACCTGTGTTTAGTTTCAATCAAAACACATATTTTGCTTAGTGGCGCGCCCTGTTGAGTTTTGGCCACATGAGAGAAAAATGCAACCATTTGCTCAATCATCCTAAAATCTCATAAGAAATTACCATGGTGTTTTTGTCTTACAGTAATGTTATACTATTATAGTCGGTTTTGTTATGTAGAATACTATCATTGTGTTTTTGCAGACATTGATTAAACTTTGATCTAACTTTATTAAAAGAGCACCTTCGCCAGACTAGCCTGTTCTCTAGGAGCAAAGGAGAGGATCCTGCACATGCTCAGAAGCTTCGGGACATTTAGCTGTTGAGAAATAAAGTCCAGAAAAGCCGGATCTGCAGCCACTCCGTAGAAAAAAAAGGAACTATGAGGAGCTTCAACTTACCAAAAGAATATTCCAGAAAAAAGCCAAGATGTTTAGCATGCAAAAGAAAAACACAGACAGTAAAACATAAAACACTGCAGCAAAAAGTACAACAACATAGAAAAACACATCACAGCTACACCAAAGAAGCAATTTAACATTTCTAACAAAATACAAAGCCAGCCAACGGTGATAGCTGAGCATTGGGGAGAAAAAATACTTGAAAAGACAAACATGGTGAGAATATATTAGTTGTATTGAAAAAGTTTAGCTATAAAGATAGAATTAGCATACATAACATAACATTTATGGAAATGTACATGTGGGTGGTACACCAATATTGAAAAGATAGGATGATGAATCTCAGATAGAATTTAATTTACAATTCCTATTTGATAAAAAAAATGCTTTAATTAAAGTATGACAAAACACAAAATGTATTGCACAGACCTAGTAGTTCAATAGAGAAAGGACTGCATATAGTATAGATACCAAGGCTTAAAATGAGCTTAAATAGAAAGTAATACAGTATATCACAAAAGTGAGTACACCCCTCACATTTTTGTAAATATTTGAGTATATCTTTTCATGTGACAACACTGAAGAAATGACACTTTGCTACAATGTAAAGTAGTGAGTGTACAGCTTGTATAACAGTGTAAATTTGCTGTCCCCTCAAAATAACTCAACATACAGCCATTGATGTCTAAACCGCTGGCAACAAAAGTGAGTACACCCCTAAGTGAAAATGTCCAAATTGGGCCCAATTAGCCATTTTCCCTCCCCGGTGTCATGTGACTCGTTAGTGTTACAAGGTCTCAGGTGTGAATGGGGAGCAGGTGTGTTAAATTTGGTTTCATCGCTCTCACACTCCCTCATACTGACTGGTCACTGGAAGTTCAACATGGCACCTCATGGCAAAGAACTCTCTGAGGATCTGAAAAAAAGAATTGTTGCTCTACATAAAGATGGCCTGGGCTATAAGAAGATTGCCAAGACCCTGAAACTGAGCTGCAGCACGGTGGCCAAGACCATACAGCGGTTTAACTGGACAGGTTCCACTCAGAACAGGCCTCGCCATGGTCGACCAAAGAAGTTGAGTGCACGTGCTCAGCGTCATATCCAGAGGTTGTCTTTGGGAAATAGACGTATGAGTGCTGCCAGCATTGCTGCAGAGGTTGAAGGGGTGGGGGGTCAGCCTGTCAGTGCTCAGACCATACGCCGTACACTGCATCAAATTGGTCTGCATGGCTGTCGTCCCAGAAGGAAGCCTCTTCTAAAGATGATGCACAAGAAATCCCGCAAACAGTTTGCTGAAGACAAGCAGACTAAGGACATGGATTACTGGAACCATGTCCTGTGGTCTGATGAGACCAAGATAAACTTATTTGGTTCAGATGGTGTCAAGCGTGTGTGGCGGCAACCAGGTGAGGAGTACAAAGACAAGTGTGTCTTGCCTACAGTCAAGCATGGTGGTGGGAGTGTCATGGTCTGGGGCTGCATGAGTGCTGCCGGCACTGGGGAACTACAGTTCATTGAGGGAACCATGAATGCCAACATGTACTGTGACATACTGAAGCAGAGCATAATCCCCTCCCTTCGGAGACTGGGCCGCAGGGCAGTATTCCAACATGATAACGACCCCAAACACACCTCCAAGACGACCACTGCCTTGCTAAAGAAGCTGAGGGTAAAGGTGATGGACTGGCCAAGCATGTCTCCAGACCTAAACCCTATTGAGCATCTGTGGGGCATCCTCAAACGGAAGGTGGAGGAGTGCAAGGTCTCTAACATCCACCAGCTCCGTGATGTTGTCATGGAGGAGTGGAAGAGGACTCCAGTGGCAACCTGTGAAGCTCTGGTGAACTCCATGCCCAAGAGGGTTAAGGCAGTGCTGGAAAATGATGGTGGCCACACAAAATATTGACACTTTGGGCCCAATTTGGACATTTTCACTTAGGGGTGTACTCACTTTTGTTGCCAGCGGTTTAGACATTAATGGCTGTGTGTTGAGTTATTTTGAGGGGACAGCAAATTTACACTGTTATACAAGCTGTACACTCACTACTTTACATTGTAGCAAAGTGTCATTTCTTCAGTGTTGTCACATGAAAAGATATACTCAAATATTTACAAAAATGTGAGGGGTGTACTCACTTTTGTGATATACTGTATATATGTAATATACATGCAAAAGACAGACTTACATTGTTGTTGCGTGTTTCAACTGCTGGGAATTTTCTGACAATGAACTTGACAGCGGACTCCAGGTTCTTGTCTATTAGATAGGATGGTTTGGCTTTGGGGTCACCACAAGCCTATAATGAAGAGGGCCAAAAACACAGACAAATGCTAAAGATGCATCAACAATAATACTAACAACATATCAACAACAAAACATTGGCAGATAAGAAGTGATAGGATGATAAGTCAAATTAAGAAAGTGGTATTTCGGTCACGACTTGAAAATACATTGAGAGAGACTGTGTGAGAGAGAGCAAGCGAGAGAGCGAGCGAGACAGAGATACAGTGACATTGAGAGAGAGAGAGAGAATACATTTCTACTGACAGAGTGGTGTATGGGAGGTTGGAGAGCAGTTAGTGAGAAAGCAGTGCATAGGCATACTCCTACTGGGAGAGAAGATAGTTGAACTGTGTGTTACATTTTAGATGTTAGAAGCAACAAAAAGTTTGCAGATGTATGTTTGAGGTAGGGTGGTGTATGGTATATGACACTGGGCATGCACGTCAGCCTGACAAAACAGGAATAGCAATGTTTTAGTATTCAGTCTATAACACGTAAGAGTTGAGGTTCGCAATACACTCAAATGAACACAGTACAGCCGACAGACATGTAAAGAAACAATATGAGCTTGATAGAAGTATGAGAACAGTTATAAATGTTCAAATCCCCATATGATCAAGACTGGATTTAAGATTAGTGATATGATGCCATGGATCCATGCAGGGAACATTTTCATTTTGCAGAGGAGAGCAGAGCTGTGTTGAATTGCAAAATGAAGTGTCTGAATTCAACTAGGCCCTATGTCTTCCCATTGCCTGATCTTCAATCCCTAAAGATACATTATTTTTGTTTTTGTGGTGCAAATGTCCTGGAACTGTGAAACTGTTAAATTTGATGCTCACAAACCAAAATAATGTATTCTGATCTAATTGTTAGGCTATAGCTGCTCACCGCTTTTCATAACAAGCTAGATAGTCTGCAACTGTTAGATATCATGTAAGAAATAAACTGGGAAAAATTCACAGTAGCAATTATGATATCTATTTTGACCTAGTGAAATAATCAGAGAGATTCAATTGCAACTTGGGATGGGCCTGTTTGTTGAATTGTGAAGGTTGTTAGTACTGAAAAGCATACAAGTAATTCTGGGACATGATACTGGTAGGAAAGAAAGGAAGGGTAGAGGGAGAGGGAGAGATTTAGGGAAGAGCTGAGCAAACCTTCCAAACTTGTCCTTGCTGAGGGAAGCATTGTGATAGAAAGAGAGAAAACCACACAGGTAAACACGGGTAAAGTCAGGTAAACACAGGTAAAGTCAGGTAAATACAGGTAAAGTCAGGTAAATACAGGTAGAGTCATGTTTAAAACATAGAACCATGCATCTACATGAAAAAGGCTTTAGGTTTTACTTCCAGGATAGTTTGTTGAGGAATAGTTTGGCTTTATACACTGTGCACAATAATTAATGTGCTGCTTGTAAAAGCATTGTTCAACAACTAGCTCAGCCTATGGTGGAGACACTCCTCCTAGAGTAGTAACACAGTAGACTGTAGAGTATCAAGGCTTTAAGTTTAAGAAAGGATATACAGTGACCTCCAATAATATTGCGACAGTGACAATTTCATTTTGATTCGGCAGACAGTCAGCTTTAATTTGAGGGTATTTATATTGAACAAAAATACAAATGCAACATGTAAAGTGTTGGTCCCATGTTTCATGAGCTGGAATAAAAAAATCCCAGAAATGTTCCATATGCACAGAAAGCTTATTTCTCTCAAACGTAGTGCACAAATTTGTTAACGTCCCTGTTAGTGAGCATTTATCCTTTGCCAATATAATCCATCCACCTGACAGGTGTGGCATATCAAGAAGCTGATTAAACAGCATGATCATTACACAGGTACACCTTGTACTGGGGACAATAAAATGCAACTCTATAATGCCACAGATGTCTCATGTTTTGAGGGAGCGTGCAATTGGCATGCTGACTGCAGTAATGTCCACCAGAGCTGTTGCCAGATAATATAATGTTAATCTCTCTACTATAAGCCGCCTCCAACGTCATTTTAGAGAATTTGGCAGTGAGTCCAACCGACCTCATAACCGCAGACCACATGTAATCACACCAGCCCAGAACCTCAAAATCTAGCTTCTTCACCTGCGGGATTGTCTGAGACAAGCCACCAAGACAGCTGATGAAACTGAGGAGCATTTCTGTCTGTAATAAAGCCCTTTTGTGGGGAAAACTCATTCTAATTGGCTGGGTCTGGCTCCCCAGTGGGTGGGCCTGGCTCCCAAGTGGGTGTGCTTATGCCCTCCCTGGCCCACCCATGGCTGCGCCCCTGCCAAGTCATGTGAAATCTGTAAATTAGGGCCTAATGAATTTATTTCAATTGACTGATTTCATTATATGAACTATAACTCAGTCAAGTTGTTGAAAATGTTGCATGTTGCATTTATATTTTTGTTCAGTATAAATCCATATCGGGTGAAGCGCTTAGAAATTATAGCACTTTGTCTATATAGGCCCCACATTTTAGGGGACCAAATGTATTGGGACAAATTCACTTATACAGTGGATTCGGAAAGTATTCAGACCCCTTGACATTTTCCACATTTTATTACGTTACAGCCTTATTCTAAAAATAATTAAATAATTTCCCCCCCTCATCAATCTACACACAATACCCCATAATGACAAAGCAAAAATGTCTGGACACATAAGTATCCAGACCCTTTACTCAGTACTTTGTTGAAGCACCTTTGGCAGCGATATCAGAGAAAGAGTCCTTTAGGTGCCTCTTGGCAAACTCCAAGTGGGCTGTCGTGCCTTTTATTGAGGAGTGGCTTTTGTCTGGCCACCCTACAATAACGTCCTGATTGGTGGAGTGCTGCAGAGATGGTTGTCCTGGAATATTCTCCCATCACAGAGGAACTCTGGAGCTCTGTCAGAGTGACCATCGGGTTCTTGGTCACCTCCCTGACCAAGGCACTTCTCCGCCGATTGCCCAGTTTGGCCGGGCAGCCAGCTCTAGGAGAATCTTGGTGATTCCAAAATTATTCAATTTAAGAATGATGGAGGCCACTGTGTTCTTGGGGACCTTCAATGCTGCATACTTTTTTTGTTACCCTTCCCCGGATCTGTGTGACACAATCCTGTCTCGGAGATCTACGGACAATTCCTTTGACCTCATGGCTTGGTTTTTGCTCTGACATGCACTGTCAACTGTGGGACCTTATATAGACAGGTGTGTGCCTTTCCAAATCATGTCCATTCAAGTTGTAGAAACAGTATGATCAATGGAAACAGGATGCACTTGAGCTCAATTTCGAGTCTCATTGCAAAGGGTCTGAATACTTATGTAAATAAGGTATTTCTGCTTGTTATTTTTTATAAATGTGCTAACATTTATAAAAACCGGTTTTCACTGTCATTATGGAGTATTGTGTGTAGATTGATGAGATTTATTTAATGTAATTAATTTCAGAATAAGGCTGTAACGTAACAAAATGTGGAAAAGGGGGTCTGAATCCTTTCCGAATGCACTGTATGTGTATTAAAGTAGTCAAAAGTTTAGTATTTAGTCCCATAATCCTAGCACACAATGATTACATCAAGCTTATGACGCTACAACCTTGTTGGATGTATTTGCTGCTTGTTTTGGTTATGTTTCAGATTATTTTATGCCCAATAGAAATTAATGGTAAATAATGTATTGTGTCATTTAGGAGTCACTTTTATTGTAAATAAGAACAGAATATGTTTCTAAACACTTCTACATTAATGTGGATGCTACCATGATTATGGATAGTCCTGAATGAATCGTGAATAATGATTAGTGAGAAAGTTAGACACACAAAAACAACAAAAAATTTGTGATTGTCGCAATACTTTTGGAGCTCACTGTAAGGTAGTCTTTGATTAGTACAAGTAGGAACAGAAACATGCAAGTAAACCCAAGGAACCTACAATCAAATGAACCATCTACCAATGAACTTAAAAAGAATATGGACTAATACATTTAATGCGCACAACCCATAAAGTAGAAGGCAACAGATTTGATCATTTGATTCACTGTACTGTTAATTTCCCAGATATTTTTTATATTTTTTGTATATTGCAATGTGTCTAACAGTAAAATGACAAAATTCACTTTGTTGTACATATTGTATTTCCCTTAAAAATGTGCAAAATCAAAAGGAGTAAACAGAAAATATATTTCTCTACACAACCATGGTCTGAGACCCTAGTTAAGGTAAGTTGGTCTAATTTTATTTAATGAGCAGCACTTTGGTATTTGGTATTTATTAGGATCCCCATTAGTCGCTGCAAAAGGAGCAGTTACTCTTCCTGGGGTCCACATAAAACATGATATAATACATAGTACAGAAAAGGACGTAAATACATCAATTTAAAACATCACACATAGCCTACATATCAGTACATGCACACAATATCTAGGTCTAATACATAATACAGTGCACATTACAATATATATAAAATGGCTGTGTGTCTTCACAGTCCCCTTTGTGCAGTAAGGTGTTCTTTTATCTGTTTTTTAAATCTGGTTTTATTGCTAGCTTGAGTTACCTGGGGTAGCAGAGTTCTATGTAGTCATGGCGATATTTAATACTACAATCCAATGATTGTTATTTTTTCACTCTTTATGTGATGCACAATGCAGAGAACGCCGGAATAATTATAATTGAATTACCATAGTGAATTATTGTAATGTTTGTTCATGTGTCAATTAATCCCATAAGGGATGGGTTGCCAACTGGTGATTTGACACAGAAATATGTGGTTCCCAGCCTCTGGTTCTGGACCTTGGGACCTTGACTGTGAAGTGACCTGTGAAGAGACCTCTGGTTGCATGTATTGTGTTGTACTGATGAGTGTCCAAACTGTGTGCCAACTGCTTGAACAGACAATTTGGTACATTCAACATATCAATACCTCGCACAAAGACCAAAAGTGATGCAGTCAATATCTCCTCAACTTTGAGCCAGTAGAGACTGACATGGATGTTACTGACACTTGTCCTCCGTGTACGTCTAAGTGTGATACGTCCTGCTTTGTTCTGGACCAACTACAATTGACCCATGTCTCTCTTTGCCACACATAACCACACAGCTGGGCAGTAGTCCAGGTGTGACAAAAGTAGGGCCTGTAGGACCGGTCTGGTCAACTGAGATGTCAAGACGGCAGAGCAATGCCCTATCATGGTGTCATGACTGTCCACAAGAATCCAAATAGGTCAGGTCAGGTTTGCAATGAATAACTTCAATCAGACCCCCTCTCCATCTCTCCTTTAATAAGCATCCATGTTGTTGTCATTCTGTTAGGGACCTGTTTTTAGCGTATTAAGTCTCCAGTCATTGAATACTGAGTTATGATTAAAACTTCTTGTCAATAGGGGGGCGCTATTTCCACTTTGGAAAAAATCGTGCCCAATTTAAACGGCCTCGTACTCTATTCTAGATCGTACAATATGCATATTATTATTACTATTGGATAGAAAACACTCTCAAGTTTCTAAAACTGTTTGAATTATATCTGTGAGTAAAACAGAACTCATTTGGCAGCAAACTTCCAGACAGGAAGTGAAAAATCTGAAAACGATGCTCTGTTCCAGGGCCTGCCTATTCAATTGCCTAATTTCTATGGATTTGCATGCACTGCATACGCCTTCCACTAGATGTCAACAGGCAGTGGAAGGTGGAATGGGGTGTCTAGCTTGATCTGAGGTCGAACAAGAGCTCTTGGAATGACGTGACCACAATTTCCTTTCTCTACCTAGGCGCGGGAAGGACATCAGCATTGGCTTCTGAAAAGCGGTCGGTATAGACGGTGGATGTCTCCGGCTCTGATTTTATTTGATAGATGTGATAAAAACATCATAATGTAGTTTTTTTCAACCGAGTTGTATCAGTTTATTCAACGTTTATTGCGACTTTTGGCATTTTCCTTTCTTTGCGTCAGGAGAAGATGGGCATGTTCGCGCCACATGGCTAGCTAAGGTTGCTAATTCGAACAGGAGAAGAGGACATTCTAAAACCAAACAAAGATTTATTCTGGACAAAGGACTCCTTGTACAAGATTCTGATGGAAGCTCAGCAAAAGTAAGAACCATTTATGATGTTATTTCGTATTTCTGTGGAAAATGTAGAGTCCTGTTTTCCGCCCTTTTTGCGGGCGCCGTCTCGCTATAACGTAAGCTGTTTGTTATGGTAAAGTTATTTTTAAAAATCTAACATGGCGGTTGCATTAAGAACTAGTGTATCTTTCATTTGCTGTCCAATATTTTTTAGTAAAGTTTATGATGAGTTCTTTGGTCAGATTAGGTGAGTGTCCAAAATATCTCCGGAGATTCTGGTGAATCGATGCTACATATTCACAATGTATAACCACGGTTTGCAGCTCAAAATATGCACATTTTCGAACAAAACATAAGTGTATTGTATAACCTGATGTTATATACTGTCATCTGATGAAGTTGGTCAAGGTTAGTGATTAATTTTATAACTTTTGCTGTTTTTTTGCGATCGCTACCTTTTGCTGCTGATAAATGCATTTGTGTGTTTGGCTATTGTGGTAAGCTAATATAATGCTATATTGTGTTTTCGCTGTAAAACACTTAAAAAATCAGAAATATTGGCTGGATTCACAAGATGTTTATCTTTCATTTGCTGTACACCATGTATTTTTCATAAATGTTTTATGATGAGTATTTAGCTATTTCACGTTGCTCTATGTTGTGTGTCTAGTTTGTCTGTTTCTGTGTCCAGCCTAATTTTTGTGGGTGATTGTTTCCTGTCTCTGTGTTTTGTCAGCACCAGATAGGGCTGTCTCGGTTTTCACATTTGTTATTTTGTTACTTGTAGTAGTGTTACCGTTTATTCGTCTATTAAACATGTTGAACACTAGCCGCGCTGCATTTTGGTCCTCTCCTTCATCCCAGGAAGAAAACCGTGACAGAATCACCCACCAAACTCGGACCAAGCAGCGTGGAAACAAGCAGCGACAGCAGCAGCGGTACCAGGAGGAATGGACATGGGAGGAAATTCTGGACGGAAAAGGACCCTGGGCAGAGCCAGAGGAGTGTCGCCGCCCCAAAGCGGAGCTGGAGGCAGCAAAAGCGGAGAGGCGGCATTATGAGGCGCTAGCAAGGCAGAGCGGCTGGAAGCCCGAGAGGCTCACCCAAAAATGTCTTGGGGGGGGGGGGGGGGGGGGGGGGGGCTAAAGGGGAGTGTGGCGAAGTCAGGTAGGAGACCTGCGCCAACTTCCCGGGCTTACCGTGGAGAGCGAGAGTACGGGCAGACACCGTGTTGTGCGGAAGAGCGCACGGAGTCTCCTGTACGTGTGCTTAGCCCGGTGCGGGTTATTCCACCTCCCCGCACTAGCCGGGCTAGAGTGAGCATTGAGCCAAGTGCCATGAAGCCGGCTCAACATATCTGGCCTCCAGTACGTCTCCTCGGGCCGGTGTACATGGCACCAGCCTTACAAATGGTGTCCCCGGTTCGCCAGCATAGCCCAGTGCGGGCTATTCCACCTCGCCGCACTGGCAGGGCTACGGGGAGCATACAACCAGGTAAGGTTGGGCAGGCTCGGTGCTCACGAGCTCGTGTACTCCTTCACGGTCCGGTATATCCGGCGCCACCTTCCCGCCCCAGCCCAGTACCATCAGTGCCTACACCACGCACCAGGCTTCCTGTGCGTCTCCAGAACTCTGTTCCTCCTCCACGCACTCTTCCTATGGTGCGTGTCTCCAGCCCAGTACCTCCAGTTCCGGTACCACGCACCAGGCCTACTGTGCGCCTCAGCAGGTCAGAGTCGGTCGTCTGCCCAGCGCAGTCTGAGCTGCTTGCCTGCCCAGCGCCGTCTGAGCCATCCGTCTGCCCAGCGCCGTCTGAGCCATCCATCTGCCCAGCGCCATCTAAGCCATCCGTCTGCCCAGCGCCATCTGAGCCATCCGTCTGCCCAGCGCCATCTGAGCCGCCCGTCTGTCCCGAGCCATTAGAGCCGTCCGTCAGTCAGGAGCCGCCAGAGCTGCCCGCCAGTCATGAGCTGCCCTCCAGTCATGAGCTGCCCTCCAGTCATGAGCTGCCCTCCAGTCCGGAGCTGCCCTCCAGTCCGGAGCTGCCACTCAGTCCGGAGCTGCCACTCAGTCCGGAGCTGCCTCTCTGTCCGGAGCTGCCTCTCTGTCCGGAGCTGCCTCTCTGTCCGGAGCTGCTTTTCAGTCCGGAGTTGCCCCTCTGTCTTGAGCTGCCCCTCTGTCTTGAGCTACCTCTCTGTCTTGAGCTACCTCTCTGTCTTGAGCTACCTCTCTGTCTTGAGCTACCTCTCTGTCTTGAGCTACCTCCTCTATCTAGGGGGGGCCTTGGTGAAGGTTCCTAGACCAAGGTCGGGGGTGAGGGTCACCACTCAAAGGACGCTAAGGAGGGGGACAAAGACAGTGGTAGAGTGGTGTCCTCGTCCTGCGCCGGAGCCGCCACCGCGGATAGATGCCCACCCAGACCCTCCTCTTGAGTTTTAGGGGTGCGTTCGGAGTCCGCACCTCAGGAGGGGGGTACTGTAACGTCCTGACCAGAGTTCTTATGTGTTTTGCTTGTTTAGTGTTTGTCAGGACGTGAGCTGGGTGGGAATTCTATGTTGTGTGTCTAGTTTGTCTGTTTCTGTGTCCAGCCTAATATGGGTCTCAATCAGAGGCAGCTGTCAATCGTTGTCCCTGATTGAGAATCATATATAGGAGGCTTGTTTTGTGTTGGGATTTTGTGGGTGATTGTTTCCTGTCTCTGTGTTTTGTCTGCACCAGATAGGGCTGTCTCGGTTTTCACATTTGTTATTTTGTTACTTGTAGTAGTGTTACCGTTTATTCGTCTATTAAACATGTTGAACACTAGCCGCGCTGCATTTTGGTCCTCTCCTTCATCCCAGGAAGAAAACCGTGACAATGCGGTTGAGTCTTTTGCTATTGTGGTTAGCTAATAGAAATACATTGTGTTTTCGCTGTAAAACATTTTAAAAATCGGAAATGATGGCTGGATTCACAAGATGTTTATCTTTCATTTGCTGTATTGGACTTGTGATTTCATTAAAATTATATTATATGATATCCCTGTCGCGTTAGGCTAGGCTATGCTAGTCAGCTTTTTTGATGAGGATGCTCCCGGATCCGGGATGGGTAGCAATGAAAGGTTAATAAGTTGACTGTTTATAGACGTAATAGGTAAAGACCTTTTAGAGTTTAATTCGGGAAATGGTAACTGTTTAAAGAACTGCTCTCGTGGTGCCCCAGATCCTAATGAGTTAATTGTTACATGATTAATTGAAAATCGGGTAACAATTAAACAATTAAACACAGTTAGATAAATAACAGTCTTCAGATTAATGTTAAAGTCAAGTCACGACAATCGACAGACCTCTTCCCATTTTAGCAACCATTGAGTCTATATGTTTTGATAGCTTGCTAACTTGTGTTACACCCAGCAGTTTAGTCTCCTCAACTTGCTTAATCACCACATTATGATATTTTTTGATATTTAGCACCAGCCTATTGCTAGTTACCCACTCTAAAACTGACTGGAGATCTACGCTAAGGGTGACAGTTATTTATTTTACTGCTGCAGCCGACGTGTATACTGTTGAGCTGTCAGCATATGTAGACACACAGACGTTATTCAAGGTCTAGTGGTTAGAGCGTTGGACAAGTAACCGTGAGGTTGTAAGATCGAATCCCCAAGCTGACAAGGTGAAAATCTGTCGTTCTGCCCCTGAACAAGGCAGTTAACCCACTGTTCATAGGCTGTCATTGAAAATAAGAATTTGTTCTTAACTGACTTGCCTAGTTAAAAAAAGGTAAAAAATAAAATAAAACAATTGTAAAAACAGAAACCAAAAATGGCCCTACCCGGCTGCCCAGTGGTACACCACACTCAACTGAATGTGCATGAGAAGTTTCCATTAACGAAAACCCTCTGTGTTCTATTAGATAGGTAACTCTCAATCCATAATAAGGCAGAGGATGCAAATCTACATTTTTTTCAGCAATCGGTTATGATCAATGACATCTAAAGCTGCACTGAAGTCTAACAGAACAGCTCTCACAATCTTCTTACTACCAATTTCATTCAGCCAAGCATCAGTCATTTGTGTCAATGCCGAGCATGTTGAGTGCCCTTCCCTATAAGCATGCTGAAAGTCTGTTGTTAATTTTCTGTAAAATAACGTTGCATTTGATCAAACACAATTTTTTCAAAAAGTTTGCTAAGCACTTGAAACAGGCTGATTGGTCGGCTGTTTGAACCATTAAAGGGTGCTATGCTATTCTTGGGTAGCGGAATTACCTTTACCTCCCTGACACACCGTCTTTTAGGCTTAAATTGAACATGTAGCAAACAGGAGTCACAATGTATTCCGTTACCAACTTAAGCAATTCATCATCCAGGTTGTCGGTACCAGGTGATTTTTCCAGGACTGACAGTGTACTGACGTCCCCAGGGCGAACATTTCTTTCCCAGTGCTAATACAGTGCTAACTGTGCTTTTCCAGTTGTAACAGTGCTTCACCAGTGCTTTCCCAATGCTAACAGGGTCATTGGAGAGTGAGTAACAGACTGAGGTCAAGGCTGTTTCCTCATAAGAGACCCTCCCTCTGACCGCATAGTAGAGTCCCTCCCTCCCTGCACTCTCAGTCAGTCTCTTGTCTATGACAGGACTCTTGTCTATTAGGACTCTTGTCTATTAGGACTCTTGTCTATTAGGACTCTTGTCTATTAGGACTCTTGTCTATTAGGACTCTTGTCTATTAGGACTCTTGTCTATTAGGACTCTTGTCTATTAGGACTCTTGTCTATTAGGACTCTTGTCTATTAGGACTCAGACTGAAACACACAATACAAAGGAGCTAACTGAATTCCTTTATCACCCACTACATCAGTGTACTAATGAACTGTTGAACTGATTATTGACATATGGATGGATGATTTATGTTTTTTCTGCTGTACTGCTATCTGGTTTTACTACATTGATTGCTGTTTTTGTGACTGTGTCTCTGTAAGTACAGTATTTCCCGTCGGGATTAAACTGTGTATTGCTATTCTTTTCTAATAAATGTACCTACCATACAGTGGGGTCCATACTGCCAGTTAAACTTCCACTATATTGCTGTTGGGTGCATAGTTTAATGTAATTCTTCTCAGGCTGAGTTCTAAAGATGCTAGATACAGTAGGCCTTCAGTACAGTACCATCTTCCCTGATATATATCTCCGCTCTACTGACAAGTCCTGCATAAGAACATCCTAGATAAGAGTGAGCTTCCTGTTGTCTCTGTAAAGACTAGGAGGGTTCTGAGGAGGGGCCCTGGGCTGCTTCCGGTTTAGATTTCCCCTTCAATTATATGACGTCATAAGAAGCTCCCCTCTCCACAAACAAGGTTATTTTTGATAATTCTGGAAACCAACAAATTATTTTTTGAAATGCTACATTGCATTATAAGGGGGTCATACATGTTTATGACAAGTCTTACAATGTACTATAACTACACCGTAAAGCATTATACTGGTTACTCACTTTAAAAACAAATATTGCACTCTGTGACACTGATACACTACATAAACATTATCGTGACAGAAATATTATCATGGGAATCAGGTGGTTGTGTAAGTTACATCAATATAAAAAGCAATACTGCTGGCCCAGACAGTAGTGTCCAACTTGCAGCCAGCTGTCATAGCAGGGGTCTCATTGTTTTGCTGTCAACAATGTTAATGCTAAACTATAGGCTCTTCTTGGTACATAATCCCATATTGTTGGCCACTGAATCTTCAGATTCACGTTACTTGCCGAGTGGATATGAACAAAATACAATAGATCTCTATTTTGGATGAATTGTCTGTTTAATTCTGTTTGATAAAGCAGCTTGTCTAAGCAGGTTGATTTAATGAGGTAGGCCTAGTAGACTTGTGCAGTAGACTACAGTAATGGGATACACCTGTGGTAGTAGTATTACATCAAATTAAATTGTATTTGCCACATGCCTCGTAAACAGCAGGTGTGGACTAACAGTGAAATGCTTAGAAGGCTTGTGCGGTAGGAATGGGCAGTAAACGTGTGCCGTAGGACTACTGCAGAAGTGTACAATTGTTTGATTTACTGAGGTAGGCCTTTGCACCAGCCTACAATCACAGTAGCCTACAATCACAGATGAAACAGAAAAAGACATCTTAAATTCTTCCTAAATGATTCTGTCAGCTAGTATCAATGCCTACCAGTTGCCAAGCAACAGATCTGTTAGTTCAATGCACAAGCATCAACCTGCCGCCACAGTTTCAATAAGTACAGTATGTTTTTTGATAAAACAAGAAATGTACCATGGGTATAAAACCTTTGGCATGTAGCCTATTGTGTCATGCTGAACATAAAAACTGAGGTATATAAATGGAAATATATGAGTAATAGGCTGAATATTACACACAAATTGACTGCAACAGAGAGTGACAAATCGTCACACAACTAAGCTCTTGCGTGTAGTGACAATCCTGTATCTTGTGGTCATCATGATAGTCATCTTGTGTCCTGGGGTACGTTTTTTCCGTCTGAATTCTGTATCTGCATAATGTTTTTATGCTAATGTTTCTATCACATCGAACTTGAATTGAGAGTTGGGAGTGAGGGAGTGAGACACAGAAGATGATTGTGTGGTGCCTATAAAGGGATAGGCCTACTAGGCCAGGTAGACCCTCAGCACAAGGGTTGGTTGGCTGGAGGGTACTAGCAGACAGACAGTCAAGGCAGAGAGGCATGATTCTCCACTAGCCTCCATTCAGCTACACACTGGACAGCCTTCTATCTGCTGCCAAGTCGGCTAAGAATCTCTGATACCCAGTTATTGTCCCAAATGGCACCCTATTCCCTATATAGTACACTACCCTGGTCAAAAGTAGTGTACTATATAAGGAATAGGGTGCCATTTGGGACACCGACACAGTACTCTCTCTCATCATTAAAGGACTGACTGTCACTGTATCAAAGTCATTAAAATGGACTGCTACACTCTAAGAATGCTCTTCTCTGTTACACTGACTGAAACGTCTAGTAGGGTTGGTTGGTACACAGATTGTCATACTGTCTCTGTACCATACTGAGGTATACGGTATTACTGGAAGTGCACACAAGGGACACACAAACAATTTTAGCAGGGATCTTGATCCAGGATGGGATTGAATGTTTCTGCTGTAACCAAGAAGCTTGATCATTACATCTAGCCACTTAGCTAGCAAGTTAGCAAACCAAATACATAGCCGGAGCCCTGAGCTAGATATAAATTTCATATAGTTATACTTATATTTATAAACAGTGGCGTAGCACGCACCCCCAGAGCTGCTGCTGTTTTAATGCTATTGAAAATCATTGGTATTTCGAAATACCTCGGTATATGTTATAAATGGTATATCGCCCAAACCTAACGTCTAGTATGGAATCTGCCATTCATGACACACCTCACCAGTCCCCACTATGAATAAGTAATATATCAGTCACCCAAGCCACGGACTGTTTACCTGGCTACCGTCTAGCAGATGGAATCAGTACAGGTGCATCAGAGCCAAGACAGAGAGACTAAGAAGCAGCTTCTATTACCAGGCTATCAGACTGTTGAACAGACATCATTAGCCGTCTATCAGGTCACACACACACACACACACACACACACACACACACACACACACACACACACACACACACACACACACACACACACACACACACACACACACACACACACACACACACACACACACAAACACACACACAAAACGCTGCTGTCCCATGTCAGAGACATTGAACCACTGGACACTTCCTGTTTCACATTGAGTATTTAAATACTGTATTCCCAACATAATGCATTCTAATATTTATACAACTGTACTTTGTATTTAGTTACACTGTTTATACACACTGCATATTTATTTATATACTGGATTCTTGACATTGCTCACTCTAATATATCTACTGATGTACATATCATTCTTAGTATATCCTGTGAAAAGTATTCCGGTGTACATACATATAGATTGCATTTTTATTACTGTTACAGTGCTATTTGAGTTGTTAAATTGGATTCATCCTGACATTCGTGATTGCTTATTGTAACTTGTTTACTCTTTGATTATTTGTGTACTTGTTTGACATTATACTGCATCATTTGGAGCTAGTAACACAAGCATTTTGCTGCACCCACTATAACATCTGCTAAACTGTGTATGCAACCAATAAACATTGATGACTTTTTTTATTATAAATTAATAGTGAATACTAATACACTAGTAATAATGCTACTAAGAGTGGTTTTCTCTGTAGGGTTTTACAATTAGTATATTAAACACCATGGGCCAATTTCCCAGACACAGATTAAGAGTCTTGGACTAAAAAGCACTAGACTTAATTTGTGTCCAGGAAAGTGGCCCTAGTATGGAATCAGTATATCACAACATCCCCACTATCACTATGAGTAAGTGTAACAAACAAATCATAAGTACCTCTAAAACTGTGGCTTCTTTAAAATACTTCTCCCTTCTATCCCAGGAAAATGTGTGTTTACTGAATGTTTTTCAAACCAGGACCTATACAGTATGTGCTCCGGTGCATCAGGCATTTATAACAACTGCATAACAACCATATAACATACATGTATACCAACTGTAGATACTGCCGTGCCATTGGTTAGTAAGTAGTATGCTTCAGTCATTATGTGCCAATATGTGTCTGTCAGATGGTAACTGCTAATCTGACTGATTATAAATGTGTTCCCATTATATTGATCTCCGACTTCAATCTTAGCATTGGCTAAAGAACCTAGAAAAGCATTCCTTTGTCAATTTATTTGACTAATATTGTGGTGCTTTATGCAAGTATGCAGGAGAAACTATGTAGCTAGCTAGCCATCAAGCACAACATTTACTGCAAAGCTAGGCATGTTGTTACATTATAGGCTATTTCAGTGAGATACTATTTTATTTCAAGCCAGTGAACCATAGCTTTCAGTAAGTAGCCTATGAGTTATTATTCTTTTTACACGAAGATTGACATAGACCAATCTCAGAAAACAGTGATTTATTTGTCCTATTGATGAGTGGGCTTGGCTAGCCAAATAACGTTAGCTTATCTGCAACACATTTTCAAGAGGGCCTTGACTGGCATTCTGCAGCCGTAGCTGTCATGCTTTGGGTTTCAAAACAAAGGTTTCTGCCATACACCACATATGATTTTGGGGTGTTTGATCTTTCAATCTCTTGAATGCAGTACAATTTATTATGAACCGAAGAATTACACTGGTATCTTACCTTCTTGATATTATAGATGCGAGTGAGCATTCCGATGCCCCTGTCGTTCAAAATGGTAAATTTCTCGGCCAGTTTTTGCTGGCCAGGTTGGAGCGAGCCGCGCGACAGTGTTGCCGACATAGCTACTGATTCTTGTAAAATATTTGTTGTAGAATTGCTGCCGCGTTTTGTTTGTTGTGAAAATACTGACACTCCAGTGCTACAATGTTACAATTCGCCCATTCTGTGGGTGGAGCGGTTTCGCCAATCCCCACTCCTCTCTCCCGTCGCGGTTTTTACTAGGTGTTGTCCTATTTTACGAAAACGAGGCTGACAGGCTGTTTCCTGCAATCCAAATGCACGTCACGTGACCAGCATTTTATTCTTGGGAAGGAATATGGGCCTATATGTAGGCGGCTACACCCACGACAAAATAGTTCTCAAGTATTTGATCCTACATTGAAGGCCTACATTAAAAAGGCAACAATAAAGTGTGGCTGGATGTCTCAATGTGAATATTTTATATTAATGTCCAAAATCCTCAGTTATGTTTGAACATTATGATGACAGCATGTAAAATAGACTTTGAAATACTATACCACTGCACCAAACTGAATAGCCTATGGGACACACACACACACACACACACACACACACACACACACACACACACACACGCACACGCACACACACACACACACACACACACACACACACACACACACACACACACACACACACACACACACACACACACACACACACACACACAATGATGGCATCATGTGATAGTGACATCTGTGACGCCTAGAAAAATACTCTGGTCCCCCATAAAGGCTGGGTGACTAATCTGAGTTCTCAATTTTCAAGTTGGGGTTGACAAAACCTGCCCATCAACACGCAGGAGTCCATTTGAACCAGGAGCTAGGCACTGTGAACATTACATCCAATGGAGTAGCCTAGACTGGTAGAGTGGCAGACCAATCTAACACTGGATTCTTTTTTTCTCCTTTGCTTTGTTTTGAGAAAACAAAGGCGATGCAGTCTCTTGCCCAGGAAATCAAGACATTTTCCAAGACCAATTTGAGAAAGCAATGCACCCGCGTGACGACGTTGAGCGGCAGGAGGATTATTGAGACATGGAAAGGGTCGACTATACATGTTGTAGAGGATAAAACTCAGCCTCAGACAGCATGCGGCTATGTACAGGACAACAGCTGGGACGTACAAGTTGGAGTTATTAAACCTTATTTACTATTAGGTGAGTGGATGTCGATGAGATGTGTGTTATTGACAGGGGATAATTGACAGGTGCCTACACAGACACACATACTGTAGCTGTCAGTATGATATGAGGCCTTACGTTTTCAGTTTCTTGTCTCTGAGACTGAGTCTACTATATTATTGCATGTAAACACATTTAATCTTTCCTCAATATACTGTTTAAACTCATGTTTTTGAAAAAAAAACATCTTTATCAATACTGAAGTAAATATCATAAAAATATCTATGCTCAGTTAAAAATATTTCAATTTAAAACAATTTCTTACAGGCTCACAATTTGATGGTTGTTTTTTCTTGTTGTAGGCTCACAAGATGCTGCACATGACTTTGGCACTTTGAGAAAATATAAGGTATTGTTTTATGTCATAGAGATAAGCTTTATATTTAATACAATTTTCTGTCTTGTTTTGGTGTTTCATAAATGTTCTTCTTCCATTTCAGGTGTCCCACATTTTGAATGTAGCCTATGGTGTTGAAAACGCATTTCCAGACCTGTTCATTTATAAAACACTGAGCATTCTGGATGTTCCTGATACTGACATAACATCCTATTTCCAAGAGTGCTCAAAATTCATAGACCAAGCAAATGCAGAGGTAAGTTGTATGTGTTTTCACAATATTGCAGGCTAATATAGTCTAATTGGGGGCTGCAATATCCAGTTTCCTTTTCGCTGTTTTCTTTATTTTTATGCTTTAATACCGTATCTTTCACTGCATTCATCTTACCTGACAGTTTCAACATTCCTACTCATCATGAAAGATGACACATCATGAAAGTTATTTACACTTGCTAACTTTTATGATTGATACCGGTCTCCATGATGTGGTGGTTGTAAAGAAAGCGGCATACGTTAATAATCAGATGTTTTATATCAAGGAGAAACTATGCATAGTCACTTTACCCCTACCTATATGTACAAATTACCTCGACTAACCTGTACCCCCGCACATTGACTCGGTGCCGGCACACCCTGTATATAGCCTCGTTATTGTTATTTTTCACTTTAGTTTATTTGGTAAATATTTTCTTAACTCCATTTATCGAACTGCATTGTTGGTTAAGGGCTTGTAAGTAAGCATTTCACGGTAAGGTCTACACCGGTTGTATTCGGCGCATGTGATAAATACAATTTTATTTGATAATCACTTTGCTGTATACAGTACATACTGTAGGTAAAATTACTTTACTTTAATAGTAATTTCTTTGAGTGTTCAAGTTGATGACCTGGCATATATCTGATACTGGACAGCAGTGAGCCAATGTAAGGCCTCCCTCCCTACCAGTAGGTATCTAGGTATCCTCCCTACCTCTGTATCCACTCTGTAGTAAATAATACATGGCTGAGTTTTCACCATGCATAATTTAGCCTGTTGTAGAAAGATCTTATCACTAGTGGCCCTTTGTTTGCTATACAACCTTTTACCAAATCGCTGTGCCTATCACGCAACAACCTGACACTGTCACATGTTGCAAATTCACCAAAGGTTTATGATTACAATGACTGGGCCTTTTGGAAATAAGTTTCCACTCTCTGTTGAATGGAGGTCAGTGGCTCTTTTTACTTCCCTATGTAATCTGGGATACCATGCAGGGGTAACTCCAACTGCCTAATCAAAGCATCCATGTTGCTTTTAGCTAAGTGGGAGAATAACTCTATCACCTTATAGCTTTAAATTTTCCCATTATGTGTGATTAGCATAAACGTATTTTATTAGATTGACCTGTGTGAATTGAAGACATGGGATTCAAATTTAAAGCAGCCGAGCACATCAGGTCTCATTCTTTTGGACTGGATAGCACTAAACTGACATAATGCATCATACCCCCAAAACATTCCTTACCCCAGGACACTTCAACAGGTTTCCTGGGGTAAGGAACATATTTTTTTAAATTAAGTCCCTCAGTTGACCACCTGATTACTTTTTTGTTCAAGCTGGGCTGAAGTCTGTTTGTGCACATTCTACTAACATAAGGCTTGTTTCTCTCGTCTCCCCCCTCAGAAAGGAGTTGTGTTGGTTCACTGCAATTCTGGAGTCTCGAGGTCAGCCTCGGTCGTCATTGGATACCTGATGTCCACGGAAGGAAAGCCTTTCAATGATGCGTTTACCTTGGTGAAATCGGCTCGGCCAGCCACATGTCCAAACCCAGGGTTTCTTGAACAGTTGAAAGGTTTCAAACTGAAAGGGGGCATAGAAGCCAATGGTGTGGGCTATGCATGAGCAACAACAGCAACACCTCCAGAGCCAGAGTAATGCATTTCATCATCAGCCACTGTTTCTCACAAGGAGGCCATTCTGATGTGTCCAAAATTGTGCCCTATTTTCCTATACGGTATAATGCGCTGGGGCCCTGGTCAAAAGTAGTGCAACATATAGGGAATAAGGTGTCATTTTGGATCTTACTAAGACCCCTAATACCCAAGGTACCCCAACATCATGTTGAGGTGTTCATTAGACTCAATTTTTTCAAAAGCCCTACAATGCCCTATCAATATACACTGTGGGTCCAGTGTTATTCAATAGTTAAACGTCTCTGTTATCAATTTCTATAAACCACTGAGGGTGGTATGAGGCCACAATGGAATTTAATAAAGGTATAAATATACAATTCTCAACTTTATGAACCATGTCTGTGCAACAATTCTTAAGTTCATTTTGAGTCTTTCCTTTTTTGTACCAAAACGTGTGATGTGAAAGTTCGAGAAAACCGACTAAACTGTATTATTTAATATAGTTTTAATTTTATTAACTTAAATCTTGGTTTAAGAAATATTATGGACATCTTCTTACTTTGTCTTAACATATTATTTATTGTATGTTGGGATGTTATCTATGGCAAGGGATTTCAGAAACTTTCCTTGCCCAGGGTCCCCCACCCATGCAAACCGACAACCCCGGGACCCCCATCATTTGTTAGCCAAAGTAAAATAATGTATTGTCTTATCTTATCATCAGGTGAATGATAATTGAAAGTATAAGTAATCAAATTTAAATGAATAGATTTGGTAGAATGTTTAATTATTTTGACCTCCCTACAGTTCATTGGAAGTGTAAACTCGACTCAACTTGCTGTTGTGAAGCAAATTTTCTGCAATTCTACATATTTTTCCATTGAGTTGAGAGAACATTTAGCAGATTTTAAGCTAATTTCCAGCAATTCTATGCATTTTGCCGTGGCTACCGCTGTGTGCTTCTGCATTATTAAACCAATGTGCATGTGCCCTGGAATTTTCGATTCTCCCTGACTGTCTAGCTTTTATTTGATTGTTAGTTCTAAAAGATGCTACTACTTAAAACTATACATAGTTCAATATCTTTTCTGCATGCTTTCTATCTGGTTTTGGTAGTTTAAGTTGACACTGAAACTGTTTTTCCATCCCGAAACGGCGGCCTAAGAATTTTCTATACAGAAAATAACCTGGTAATTAGCATCATATTAAAGGGATAGTTCGAGATTTTGGCAATGAAGCCATTTATCTACTTCCCCAGAGTCAGATGGTAGCATACTAGCTAGCATGCTAACGGTTCCTGTAGACTTCCAGTTATTGTGCTAACGGTAGTTAGCATTGGCTCGTGAAATTACCTCTAACGTCCTCCATACTGGACGCAGAGACTTAACAATAGTATCCACGATGGTATTCTGTTGTAGCAGCGATATTCATAAAAAAAATATTTTTCACATAAAATCCCCAAAAATATTTCCCCCAAGTTTGAAAACCCCTTATCTATGCGACGTTGAATAAGCTAAGATAATAATATACTGGAGGCTAGATTTTAAATGTTATAATGTACTTCCATGATTTTGTAACAGACATGCATTATTTTTGATGTTATTATTATAAGTTTAAAATTGTTTTTTTTTATTGCAAAAAAAATTACTATGATTGTGGGTGTTTGAAATATGATGTTTATTAATGTTAAATTCTTTTATATGAACATGTTTGATAAAATGTTATGAACTCTTGTTCTAGAATGTAAACATATAATTATTGAAGTTAATTATTCTTCCATACTCAATGTAGGCTAGGCTACTGCTAACATTTACAACATAATATATGTTTCGGGAACTAGTGTGAATTGTGTTGTTAAGAACCTATGTTGATTAATGCATAAATGCACCCTTTGGATCAATGTGTGTGTGTACATTCAGAATATGTTTGAATAAAATATTGCTACTGAAGAGTTTATCTCCATTCAATTGAGTTTATAAAGTTATTCTATCCTATTCTATCCTTGTTGGCTGATTATCGTGACATTAATTACATCTGATTACAATGGCAGTATTATGTCCTTATGCATAATAACCACTTATAAACAAGTTATAATCATGTAATATAACATTTAGAAGGCTATAGAGAAGGCTATAGAGCTTTAGACAGGACTAAACTCTTTGGACAGATGCACTCGATTAATGGGCTTAATATCACACATCGTCAAAGCAGTGTAATTTGATGATTAGAACATTATTATTAGCCTACACATTAAGTATGTTAACATGCACACGAATAATTCGATATTAACCTGATACTGGCAGTAAGCAGAGTATGTAAATAGTCACGTAAACACCTTACTCTGCTTATCTATTCGGCATAAGGTCAAAATCGAAGTAAACATACGCCGATTAAAACACCTGGTTTTCTGAACAATATTTCGAATTGTTAGGACATCTATACATAGTAATCGGAGTTCAAGCGGTGTATTTGATCTGCGCATGTGCCAGGACCAGCAACGCAAACGTCCCTCTTATGCGCGAGTGAAGTGTGTTCACAAAAAAATAAAAGTATGCATTTTAGAAATAGTTTTCATGTCCAGACTTTATATGTCCGAATTCAGAATCAAATATGCTTCGCAAAAATAACATGGTCACTGTGTTAGAACGTTTATTTTGATTGGCGATTTTCTGCCTTTAGCAAAAGTCCCATCAGGTACTGATGTCAGATGTGTCCATGTAAACAGGATCATTAGGGAGTCGCTCTTCTCGCAAAGCATGGAAACGTTTTCAACTAACTATTATATTAATCTGACTATCCACTCACATGTTTGAATAGGGCACAATAATGCCAAATGCCGTTTGCGCGTATGCTAGTCACGTTCAATCACAACAGAGCGGTTCTAATATTACAGCCTAATCGAGAGGATGCTGTGGTAGAAAAGACAACTGTGTTTAGACTACTGAACATCAATAGCAGCGAGCTGGGAAGTGACATGACGAAACTACTACAAGGCAACAACTAGGCTGTATGGCATGCTTCATATTTTGTGAGAAAAAAATCCACAGGCGAATATTGCATCCAACAGGTGTGGCCATGGGCTTTCTATCGCTGTGAGGTTTCGCTCGCGGGAAGGCTGTACCTCTCACATGTTGACAAGTTTCGGCGGGGAATTCCGTATTCTACATGGGCACTCTCTCTTCGACCCTCACGCGACGGAAAACGGCAGTTGTCTCGGTCATAGTCACCGAGCGAGAAGAACCGGTTTGGACAGCAGAGAACGAGGACCACCTGACCGAAGCTGGACCGAGCGCCGTCATTAAAAATGCGGTTCAAAAGGTCGCTCGAGAGATGCAGAAGGTGTCTGTCATCAGCGAAGAAGGCAAGTGCTGAAACTTTCGTTGCCCGCATCATTAACTGTACGCTGTAGTCAGAGTGAATGTCAGTGCGCTGAATAGAGAATAAAAAAGAGTCAAGTTTCTATATATTGTAGGCTAAATACTACATATAGTGTGCACTTCAATAAAGGGCTTACGATTTAAAGGATTTAATTATTTATGCAGGTATTTATAATGTCATTCAGTTCATTCAATATTTCAACTTAACCTATACAAAACATTAAGAAAACTTTCCTAATATGGAGTCGGAAAGCGTTCCACAGGGATGCTGGCTGGCCCATGTTGACTCCAATGGCTGGATGTCCTTTGGGTGGTGGACCATTCTTGATACACAGGGGAAACTGTTAAGTGTGAAAAACCATCAGCGTTGCAGTACTTGACACAAACCGGTGCGCCTAGCACCTACTACCATACCCTGTTCAAAGGCACTTAAATCTATTGTCTTGCCCCTTCACCCTCTGAATGGCACACATGCACAATCCATGTCTTAATTGTCTCAAGGCTTAAAACGACTTATTTAACCTGCCTCCTCCCCTTCATCTACATTAATTAAAGTGGATTTAACAAGTGATCAATAAGGGATATCAATAAGGGATCATAGCTTTCACCTGGATTCACCTGGTCAGTCTATGTCATGGAAAGAGCAGGTGTTCATAATGTTTTGTACACTCACATTGTCTCTGACAGACTACAACTTTTAATAGTTTTTTTTATAAACTGTAGAAAGTAATCAGTTCTGCTAACATTTTTTGGGGGGGGAACCCGTTTCCTAGAACAATTGGAGTAACCCAACTCAAAGTATTCCAGTGTTCAATAGTTAAAGTACACTGAACAAGAATATAAATGCAACATGCAATAATTTCAAGGATTTTACTGAGTTACAGTTCATTTAAGGAAATCCATCAATTGAAATAAATAAATTAGGACCTATTTTATGGATTCCACATGACTGGGAATACAGATATGCTTCTGTTGATCAGAGATACCTTAAAAAAGTGAAGTTGCTGGATATTGGAGGGAACTGGAACACTCTATCATACACGTCAATGTAGAGCATCCCAGACATGCTCAATGGGTGACATGTCTGGTGAGTATGCAGGCCATGGAAGAACTGGGACGTTTTCAGCTTCTAGGAATTGTGTACAGATCCTTGCAACATGGGGCCGCGCATTATCATGCTAAAACATGAGGTGGCGGATGAATGGCACGACAATGGGCCTCAAGATCTCATCACGATATCTCTGAGCATTCATATTGCCATTGATTAAGCACAATTGTGTTCATTGTCCGTAGCTTATGTCTGCCTATACCATAAGCCCACCACCACCATGGGGCACTCTGTTCACAGCATTGACATCAGCAAACCGCTCGCCCACACGACGCCATACACGCTATCCCGTACTGTTGAAACTGGGATTCATCCATGAAGAGCACTCTTCTCCAGCATGCCAGTGGCCATTGAAGTTGAGCATTTGCCCACTGAAGTCGTTTCTGATGCCGAACTGCAGTCAGGTCAAGAACCTGGTGAGGACGACGAGCACGCAGATGAGCTTCCCTGAGACGGTTTCTGACAGTTTGTGCAGAAATTCTTCGGTTGTGCAAACCCAGTTTCATCAGCTGTCCGGGTTGCTGGTCTCAGACTATCCTGCAGGTGAAGAAGTCGGATGTGGAGGTCCTGGGCTGGCGTGGTTACATGTAGTCTGCGGCTGTGAGGCCGGTTGGACGTACTGCCAAATTCTCTAAAACGACATTGGTGGCGGCTTATGGTAGAGAAATTAACATTAAATATTCTGGCAACAGCTCTGGTAGACGTTCCTGCAGTCAGCATGCAAATTGCACACTCCCTCAAAACTTGAGACATCTGTGGCATTGTGTTGTGTGACAAAACTGCACATTTTAGAGTGGCCTTTTATTGTCCCCAGCACAAGGTGCACTTGTGTAATGATCATGCTGTTTAATCAGCTTCTTGATATGCCACACCTATCAGGTGGATGGATTATCTTGGCAAATGAGAAATGCTCACTAATGTAAACAAATTTGTGCACAAAATTTGAGAGAAATACGTTTTTGGTGCATATGAAACATTTCTGCAATATTTTATTCCAGCTCGTGAAACATGGGACAAACCCTTTACATGTTGCGTTTACATTTTTGATCTGTGTCATAAAGTGACCCATATGATTATATTTTTAAGTTGTAAATATTGAACTGTTTTGTGGGTGCTGAGAATTACATACTTTTGCACACGCTGGTGTAGCAGACGGATATAAGATATATACGCTAATACAGGACTATTACTTTTGTGAAAAAAAGCAACCTTACTTCCCACGGCTACAGTATGTTACAGGATGCTGCATTATCCTCTGCCATTAGAGGCGTGCACATGACCTTGTTGATGGTGAGAATGGCTTGTCTCATTATTGAACATCAATTTGCCTGGCGGTTTTGATATCTGTTCAACATGTGCAATTACACCTCATAGCACAACAAACTGCTTAATACTATTTTAGAAATATACTTATCTTTCTTCAAACATGCATACAACATTGTATAAAAGTATCATAAAGTAAAAAAATAAAGAATTACCCTCAATCCTCTAAAAACAGAGCCATGTAGCACTATTAAGTATTCATCACTTGCAAAAAAAAGTTTAATTCTATAATCAGCACAACACAGATACATCAAGTAATTGTTACTCAGCTATCAATGTGACTGACTACTACTTTATTATTTTAAGTAAAAACGTAAAACATAATAGAATCAAGTAAGAACAACTTATTTAATAAATGTTAGATTGATTTTAAAATATTAAATAATCATAACTTATAAAAACGCAATAACTTGACATTAGCAGAACACAAATCAATAAAGTTACATTTACTGAATAACTTAACATTTGTTAACATTACGGAAAAACATTAAGTGAAAAAAATCATATTGACATATGAGTTAGTACCACTTTTATGATTTGAGTTCTACTGACCATTAGAGATGTTTGAGTAGCCACTACTCAATTTCTTTAATGAGTTAGGCAGTAACTTTTTACAGTGTAGGGTATCACCTTTATTTTTAATAAAAGCAAGATGAGTAACAGAGGGTTTGTAGTAGCCTAAACACGATTTCACGTAGACCTCATTATCTCCCTATAGATATAGCCTACACTCTTAGAAACAAGGTGCTAAGTAGAACCATATATGGTTCTTTGTTCCATAGGGGAACCCTTTTTGGTGCTAGGGAGAACCTAGAACGCTCTATAGTGGGTTCTTCATAGAACCCCCTAAATATGGTTCTACCTAGAACCCTATATGACCGTTTTTTCTTTGGTGGGTTCTTCCTAGAACCCTCTATGAACAGTTCCGCCAGCCTTATTAAAATTACATTCTTTATGACAATACATTACATATATCGCAAGGCCTTTCTTTGTGGGCCTAGTTATAACCTAACACAGTGGTGTTAGGGAACTCCTGGTTTACAGACCACATCAGGCCCGCAAGTCACATTATGCTGGCTTGCAAAGTGATGTAGAAAATCACCCTACAATATAGCATGTTTGGATATATGATATATGGTTCTATGTAGAACCTTTCTTGCCTTCCAAATAACCCTTCTTGCCTTAAAAATAATAATTATTGCCTTCCAAAGAATAATCAAATAACCCTTTCTTCCAAAAACTGTTCTTAGGATGTTAAAGGTTCTAGGTATAACCCTTTACCTTACAAAGAACCCTTGTCTTCTAACAATTGTTATTCACATCAAAACAGTTTTTGGTAGAACCCTGTCCCTCCACAAAGAACCATTTAGGAACTTTGAGTGTGTCATTACCAGTGTTTGAAACAGCATGGACAATCTTCAAAACTGTATGCTAAAAGGCCCAGTGACTTCCAGTCAACCCAGACTGTATTTCCAAAGGTTTAGGCTAACATGTTGACCACTTCATGTCAGTTTTCTGTTATCTCAACATTTAGGCCCACTAAACAATGCCCATGGTGAGTGCAGCACATAAACACAGTCCTTCCATGGGGACCCAGACCCACAGGACCTTGTTGCACCCTGCCACACACCCAAAGTGGAGTTGGCAAGCTGCATAGTGGCCTCTGAGACTTTGACAACATCATGCAGCTTGCACAACATCTTATTGAAGTAATTTTTTTAATTTGTATGGCCTCACCCAGGCACGTGCACAGATAAGGGTCTACCTGTGCCCGAGCACCTGCCCCTTTGCCCTCCCACTCACAAAGTGCCCTTTTGGATGGTGGTATAATTATATTTTTGGGATACAGTGTTTGTCGTTTTGTTCTGATCCCACTGCCCGCTAATCGTTATGACATTGTCAAGTTAGCCACCCACCTGTACCTCACTTCTCCGCCGGTGGGTGCCCTTTTTTCATTTTTAGCACTTGCCTTCTCAAATGTCTGTGCACGGCCCTGGCCTCACCTGTTCAAAAACACCAGTCAAATTGAATCCCATTATTGCACAATTTCATAGCCCACACAGCTGAGGTCACTAAAATACTTTTTTCTTTCGAGATAATATATTATATCATCAGGAATTGAAGTTACAAATCTTCCTTATTCAAAGCAAGTTGGTCAGATAAGAGCTGGGGTTGGACATATGACAGGACTCATTTACATCACCTACAGAAAACAATCAAAACACACTTGAGGAAGATATTGTAAATCAGGAATATCCTATAATATACAGTTAAGTGCCAAAATAATGTAAACACTAACATAACTTTTTTTAATAGGGCAACCATGAGCCACCAGAACAAATTCAATGCACCTTGCCATATATTCTACAAGTGTCTGGAACTTTATTGGAGGTTTGCGACGCCATTCTTCCATGAGAAATTCCATCATTTGGTGTTTTGTTGAAGGTGATGGAAAACGCTCCAGAATCTCCCATAAGTGTCCAATTGGGTTGAGATCTGGTGACTGAGACAGCCATGGCATATGGCTTATATTGTTTTTAAGCTCATCAACCACTCGTGCCCTGTGGATGGGAGCATTGTCATCCACTCCCTTCAGGATAGAAATAATGGCTGAGTATTTACTGGCGTTTACCCTCTAAGGGGTTGAGTGGACCTAAACCATGCCAAGAAAACAGCCACCAGAACCTTCATTTACTGTAGTGTTTCCATTATTTTGGCAGTTACCTGTACATATGTTATATACAGTATGGGTTAGTTTAGAGTAACCTATGGTGTTACAGGGTCAGAATTCAGACAATTTCTCTGTCATGGTAACTCTGTAACACATTAATAGCATATTGTTGTTGTTTTCGTCTTCATTACCCTTTAGAAATCCATCATAATGACTGAATCTTACTGTTTTATTTCAAGCCCACTGGACTCACAGGGTTGAGTAGGCAGAACAAAGACAGTGGAATTGATTATGTGTCCTCTTCTCTACTCTCTGGGCAGCAGATTGAGCACACATACACATCTCTCCTCTTTGGGCAGTGGATTGAATGCACTGCAGGCTCAAGCTCTAATTTGCTCTCCAGACCTGGGTTCAAATACTATTTGAAATCATTTAAAATACTTTATCCGTGCTCGATTGAGCTTGCCTGGATCAATAGAACAGTCCCAAAACTGTAACCCCCTGCTTACCTGGCACTCAAGGCAGGCTAGAGCAAACGCTCAAAGTATATGAAAAATGTAAAATACTATTTGAACCCAGGTCTGCTGCTCTCCACTATGTTGTCTGCTGCCAAAGCTTATTGGACAGCTGCTAGGAAAGCAATTAAAGATAGCCAAATGATGCGTAATTAAGAGGAATGAATTCAGCCCAATCACAGTGAAGAGCTGTTAGATTAACATGAGTACAAACCAGGGTCAATCTGCACTGTGTTTTTCCAGGGGTAGCTCCTCAATAGATGGAAACCTCCCATCATCTCTACAATCCACAAAACTGTTATTTTTAAATTTGCTCTAAATAAAATCTTTGTCTCTATTATTATGCTTTTTATAACACCTTTGTTGTGCCAGTGAACTGTTAATTTGCCTGCTCTGTGTGAATGGAGCTGAGACAAGAGAGATATGAGAAGAAATATGTTAAAAATGAGTGATACAGCTTTTTGCATATTGAGAGGCATATGTTTCCTTCAGTGAATATGAAGAAATACACGTGGTCCCGTGTGGCTCAGTTGGTAGAGCATGGCGCTTGCAACGCCAGGGTTGTGGGTTCATTTCCCACAGGGGGACCAGGGTTCAATTCCCACGGGGGGACCAGGATGAATATGTATGAACTTTCCAATTTGTAAGTCGCTCTGGATAAGAGCGTCTGCTAAATGACTTAAATGTAAAGTGTTCCTCGTCTGTCCCCGTAGGAGAACCCTTTGAATAACCCTTTTTGGTTCCAGGTAGAACCCTTTTTGTGTTCCCCTTTCCACAGAGGTCTACATGTAACCCAAAAGGGTTATACGTGAAACCAAAAAGGGTTCTCCTATGGGGCAGCCAAAGAACCATTTTGGAACCCTTTTTTCTAAGAGTGTATCTGAGACCTAGACCAGTGTTAGACACCGAGAGAGATTAACTGCCTTTCAATGTCAAGCCACAGGCCACACCTTATGAGAGCATTCCCTGTTAGCAGGCAGGCCAGTGATGAGCCACATAAATCCTTAACCCTGAAAGTGCCAACAGGGGTCATTTTTGACCCCAAATTGAAAATAGCAAAAACACACTTTCTGTCAAACAGCAACACTTTTTATTTTATTTTTTATTAACCCTTTGTAACACAATAAAATGGTTTAAATTCTCCAACATAAGCATATCTTAAAAACACACACACACCTTTATAGTAACGTTTCATGTTTCAAAATAGATGTGTTTTTCATGTTTGAATAGATATTTTGATAAATGTCATCCATAGCCACTTGTTATGAACATTTGTCTGTTGTTCATTCAAAGTGTTGTGTTTCTGTTATACTCAGAGGCTGAGAAATTGGTGATTGAGCCAATCTGACATAACGGTACTCCTGATGTCTGAAATAGGCGAAATGCCTGCCGGTGCCATCAGACCTTTAGCTATAACTTTGGAACTATGGGCTGTCAACTCAGTTCCAATTACATCTGAAAGAGGAGACTCAACTTGGTGTAGAGACATTACCTGGATGCCAAATAGGTATTTACATTTTTGAGTAATTTTTTTGTTATACTGGTGTGGGTCAATATCTACGGTATATATTTTCAGGGTACGTACAGTGCCTTCAGAAACTATTCATACCCCTTGACATATTCCACATTTTGTTGTGTTACAGCCTGAATTCAAATTGATTCAATATATATTTTTTCTCACCCATCTACAACAAATACCCCATAATGACAAAGTTAAACATGTTTTTATAAGTATTCACACTCCTGAGTGTGAATGTTAGAATCACGTTTGGCACTGATTACAGCTGTAAGTCTTTCTGGATAAGTCTCTAAGAGCTTTGCACACCTGGATTGTACAATATTTGCACATTCTTCAAGCTCCATCAAGTTTGTTGCTGAAAATGGCTAGACAGACATTTTTAAGCCTTGCCATAGATTTTCAAGCTGATTTAAGTCAAAACTGTAACTAGGCCACTCAGGAACATTCAATGTCGTCTTGGTTAGCAACTCCTTGTGTTTTAGGTTATTGTCCTCCTGAAAGGTGAATTTGTCTTCCAGTGTCTGTTGGAAAGCAAACTCAAATCAAATCAAATTTTATTTGTCACATACACATGGTTAGCAGATGTTAATGCGAGTGTAGCGAAATGCTTGTGCTTCTAGTTCCGACAATGCAGTAATAACCAACGAGTAATCTAACCTACCCATTTCACAACAACTACCTTATACACACAAGTGTAAAGGAATGAAGAATATGTACATAAAAATATATGAATGAGTGATGGTACAGAACGGCATAGTCAAGATGCAGAAGATGGTATCGAGTACAGTATATGAGATGAGTAATGTAGGGTATGTAAACATATAAAAGTGGCATTGTTTAAAGTGGCTAGTGATACATGTATTACATAAAGATGGCAGGATGCAGTAGATGGTATAGAGTACAGTATATACATATGAGATGAGTAATGTAGGGTATGTAAACATTATTTTAAGTGGCTAGTGATACATTTTTTACATACATTTTTCCATTATTAAAGTGGCTGGAGTTAAGTCAGTATGTTGGCAGCAGCCACTCAATGTTAGTGGTGGTTGTTTAACAGTCTGATGGCCTTGAGATAGAAGCTGTTTTTCAGTCTCTCGGTCCCAGCTTTGATGCACCTGTACTGACCTCGCCTTGTGGATGATAGCGGGGTGAACAGGCAGTGGCTCGGGTGGTTGTTGTCCTTGATGATCTTTATGGCCTTCCTGTGACATTGGGTGGTGTAGGTTTTCTTGGAGGGCAGGTAGTTTGCCCCTGGTGATGCGTTGTGCAGACCTCACTACCCTCTGGAGAGCCTTACGGTTGTGGGCGGAGCAGTTGCCGTACCAGGCGGTGATACAGCCCGACAGGATGCTCTCGATTGTGCATCTGTAAAAGTTTGTGAGTGCTTTTGGTGACAAGCCAAATTTCTTCAGCCTCCTGAGGTTGAAGAGGCGCTGCTGCGCCTTCTTCACCACGCTGTCTGTGTTGGTGGACCAATTCAGTTTGTCCGTGATGTGTACGCCGAGGAACTTAAAACTTACTACCCTCTCCACTACTGTCCCGTCGATGTGGATAGGGGGGTGCTCCCTGTGCTGTTTCCTGAAGTCCACGATCATCTCCTTTGTTTTGTTGACATTGAGTGTGAGGTTATTTTCCTGACACCACACTCCGAGGGCCCTCACCTCCTCCCTGTAGGGGGGTGCAGAGAAAATGCAGCAATTTTAAACCTAATTTTCTTGCAATTCTATACATGTTGTCATGTTTAACGTGTATGCATGTGACATTTGAGACTCAAACATTACTACAAAATCTATGGGCTAAAAACCTAGCTAAAAAATGTTTGCTGACATGGGCTAGTTGATCTGGAAATTTCTGACAAGTTATAAATAACTCTATGGCATGCAATGACTAACATGACAATAGGAAAACTGGTGATGCACTACCCAATTTTGAAATTTCACCTTGTGCATTCTACTACTACAAATTTCAATAGTAAGTTGTAAACCATATTGAGTTCGTATACACTGCACTAGTTTACAAAAGAGATCATTTTTAATTCCTCCATTTTAACACAGAAATCAATGATTTTTGTTGGTAACTAGATGCTTGAAAAATTCAAAAATGTTCATAAGGATCAAAAAAAGGCTTGGGAAAACATGACATTCATTTACCTTTTAGGGTTAAAGGCACACTTCTTAGTTTTCCTTTTCCTCTGGCTGTACCAACAAATTACACACACAATTACAGCTGAAACAAAACAAACACATACAAAATGTTTGATTTACAACTATCAAGTCACCTTTTGTATTTGCAAAGACCCATATACATCGATTGGAATTTAAGAGACAGACACTTATTACAAAAAATGTGATGTAATCAGTCCTCAAAAATAAAGTATTCTTTCTGTTGCCATCTAGCAGAACTTATTACAAAAAATGTGATGTAATCAGTCCTCAAAAATAAAGTATTCTTTCTGTTGCCATCTAGCAGAAGATCAGTCGAACTGCTAAAAGTGTTTGGGGAAATTCTACTGCACTGGTAAGGTTATCATACAGAACATTTATCAAACGTAGCCACTAGATGGCTTCATTTAACAATAAACCTCCAACAAAATAACACCCACTTCTCTGGATGCTCAAAGGATGAAGAAACATAGGGGGTGAGCAGGTGTGTGGAGTGCAACATAGTATGCCATCTCTCTGAGGGAGTCTCTGTGTGTACGTGTGGTGTGTGTGTGTCTCTGTGTGTGTTGAGCAGGTGTATGGAGTGCAACATAGCATGCCATCTATCTCTTGAGGGAGTGGGACCTCTGGGAATCAATGTGCTCTGACTGGATTTAACCAAAAGCAGTATTTGACATTTTGGCTTGTTTAATCTGAAAGGATTATCTTGTCACACCCAGAGAGCTGATCCTTGATAAAACATTCATTAACTTACCTTATTGCTTTTCCATTTCCACTTTTTATGAATGGATTCAAAGGGGCCACGTGCCTGGGGATTACAGAGACCTTTGAACAATGTTCATGCGGGCCAGGAGTCAGGATTAAGTCTAATGTTTGATCCTGTTTGATCTTCTCTCTAACTGTGAATAAGAGAAGCAGTTGATAGTTGTTCCCATTGAGACTGCAGCCCAAAACATTTTTGTTGTCCGATTGATCAATTATTTAAGTATTTCTGCCATACAAGCTTTCATATATATTGGTGAATAGCTATAGCTATTTTGATATAGAAAAGGAAACCACAAATAGTCTATTACCAGGCATAATGATGCAGCATTTTATTCATGAATATTGCACATGCCCACTGGGCACACACTGGTTGAATACATGTTGAATTGACATCTGTGCCAAGTGGGTGATACCTTTAATAACAGTACCATGAGTAAACATAATTAGCAATCATTATTCTTTAGGATTCCTATGAGCCTATTCGTGTTGTGTTGTAGACCCTTCTGTAGACACAGAGAACATTTACATCATTTAGGCCTATTTCAGTGCCTGGCTTCCACAAAAATAGTTCTAATTCCAGGGCTGTGGGGTGTTTATGGGCTGACATTAACTCAATGGAAAGGAAGGAGATGTCAGGGAGACAATCGGTTTCTTGATTACATAGAGAATATATGGGTCTATTCAATTATATTACCAAGCTATCTTTTTATCCATGGCAGATGTGAGGTATTACCTTCTGATGTATGTAATACTGTTTAATTTATGGCATATATCAACATTGATAACGAGTGCATAAGACGTCCTTTTTTGACATGCTTGGCTTCATTATAAGTGCGCACATCATTAATTAATTTTTGTCAGATAATTATCTTAGCAACAAATGTAGAATGTCTAATACATTAACCTGGGACATTTTTGGCTTAATTTAATCAACACATAATATGAATTTTCCATGTTGTCCAACAATTCAGTATTGATGTCTATGCAAGTAGACGGTGATAAATAGTGGTGGGCACTAATATAATCTTGTTTCTCATGGTCTTAGAGTCATTTAGGTGCCTTTTGGCAAACTCCAAGCGGGCTGTCATGTGCCTTTTACTGAGGAGTGGCTTCTGTCTGGCCACTCTACCTTAAAGGCCTGATTGGTGGAATGCTGCAGAGATGGTTGTCTTTCTGGAAGGTTCTCCCATCTCCACAGAGGAACTCTGGAGCTCTGTCAGAGTGACCATCGGGTTCTTGGTCACCTTCCTGACCAAGGCCCTTCTCCCCCAATTGCTCAGTTTGGCCGGGCGACCAGCTCTAGGAAGAATCTTGGTGGTTCCAAACTTCTTCAATTTAAGAATAAGGGAGGCTACTGTGTTCTTGGGACCTTCAATGCTGCAGAAATGTTTTGGTACCCTTCCCCAGATCTGTGTCTCGACACAATCCTGTCTCGGAGCTCTATGGACAATTCCTTTGACCTCATGGCTTGGTTTTTGCTCTGACATTCACTGTCAACAGTGGAACCTTATATAGAGAGATGTGTGCCTTTCCAAATCATGTCCAATCAATTGAATTTACCACAGGTGCACTCCAATCAAGTTGTAGAAACATCTCAAGAATGATCAACAGGATGCACCGGAGCTCAATTTCAAGTCTCATATCAAAGGGTCTGAATACTTATGTAAATAAGGTATTTCTGTTTTTTTGGGCAACAGGTTCTTGTGGCAACAGGTCACATTTAAAAAGAAAAATGGTTGGCATCATGAGGTATTGTGTGTGTGTATGTATATTAATGAGATTTTTTGTTGTATTTAATCCATTTTAGAACAAGGCTGTAACGTAACAAAATGTGGAAAAATGGAAGGAGTCTGAATACTTTCTGAATACACTGTTAAAATTACAAAGATGTTGTGTCAGCGAAGAGCACAGTCTGGTTATCAGTGACATTTTGTTGGACTCTCATCAAGTGTAATTTACCAGTCTTCTGAAGTGGATGGAGGATTTTGCATTGTTACTATAACAACGGTGTGGAAATCACGTAATTTGGCATTCAGTGGCAGAGCACATATATGTCTTGTCATTGACTACTTGTCAAACTGCCTGCACAGAAAGATAGAGATCAGGGGGGCATGTTAGCCACATACCTGCATATTACCATCTAGGCCTATAACTGTTACCCTGATGTGAATCAGAATCACTTTATTAGCCAACTACATTTACGCAAACCCATAAATTGATTGCTGCCAGCAATAGACAATGTACGAACAGAACACAGACACCAAGTCAACATAGTCAACTTACAGAATATACACTATAAATACAGTAAACATAAAACTCTGGAATATAAACTGATTTACAGTGAGGATATACAATTTACAGAGGGGTTATATATGTACAGTATGCAGAAGGAGGGATACTGTAGTGATGAATATACGGTGTATAGTGCATATAAAGTGTTATGCAAAGGAGTACATAGTGTGTACATAGGGCAAATGCAGTTATTCGTATTACAGGTCACTGATGGCAAGGTGCAGTGTTCGGCTCAATACAAAGTCTATTAATCCCTATGGCCGGTTGGTGAGGGCCACAGCACCGGGGAAGTAACTGTTCAGGTGGTTTTGGTCAAGATTGACCAGAACTATTTGCCAGAGGGGGGTCTTTGAAAGATGGGGTGTTTGGGGTGTGTGGGGTCGACAATGATCTTTCCTGCACGCTTCCTTGTCCTGGAGTCGTACACGTGCATTTCCTCGATGGAGGGCAGGTGACAGCCGATGACCCCCTCCGCAGAAATGGTTAACCTCAATATAACCCCTGGCTGTGGTTTTTGTTTCAGAACTCATTATGTATTTCCTGAATTCATTATGTTTCCTGGTGGGATGTCATTGGACATGTGTATCTGGTTCTTATCTTTTACCATGGCAACCAGAGAATACAGCAGTTAGCGTGTTCTGTTCTCACAAGACTGAACGAGGTATGATCAAATCAGAATTAGATCACCTGCTAATGGGCTGAAATGGCAGCTGCAGGACACTCACACACACACACAGCATGGGGATGATTTGATTAGGAATACTATTTGCATGTTTACATTTAGTACATTGTTGGTGGCTCACTCTTTCAGTGTGAATGCAAATTAAGTCATTGCTCTTCCTCAATAACTCAAAGATTGGAACAAATCCTTGTTCCCCATTAAAGTGGCTGACTACAGTATGTGTGTGTATGCTTGTGCACGTGTGTGTGTGTGCACGTGTGTGTTGTGTCCTCAGTCAGTCTGTTTTATCTAAGCTTCATGCAAGTCAGATCAGTTCAAAGACATTAGACACTCCATCGACACCCCATTGTCAGCATCAACCTTTTATGCTCTGCTATTCTCTTCATACAGATTTGATCACCCGGTTGCAGGATAACGTTCCTGTAATTCAGGAAATATAAAACTTGTAGTGTATTTGAGGTTCAAAAGTCTTCTGAAGTTTGTAATTTCCATTTAAACATTTCAGACTTGATTTTACCATACGAAAAATGTATCAACCCCAACAACAATGTCCATTAATTATAACCCACATAATAATAAAAATGTCTTGTTGCTCCAGGATTATTTTCCTGCTGTAGCAAACTGGATGAAATTAAGATCCTACATGTGTAAGACATTACAGCTGCACGTCAAGCATAGTCTAATCTTTAAAAGTTTACAAAAGTTGTCCTGATATCTTTAGAGGTTTATGTCACTGGGGAAGCAGTATTTCAAGACAACAGCCTAACTGAATCTCCATAGTTTGTAACAGGTTTTCGATAGAATCGTTTGAACATTCTCCACTGGATCCTCCACTCATAGAAATAGAATGCCTCCACTCCCTCCACTATTGTACTCTCAGGACTCAAGAATTTCCCAATGTTCCTACTCACTAGAGAGAGAGAACATGTATTTGCTCTAAGACTATATTATTGTTACATCATGGATGAGAAGCTTTGCCTTTCCATTAGTGCGCTGCTACTGTAACTTTGAAGGGGCTACGACTGACTGTCTCCATGGCAACCTGTTAAACCACACTGACTGTCACTAACAGTGATTGGTTGTATAAACAAGCTTATAAATGTTGTGTACAAATCATTGTATTTACTGACTCTCTTCTCCCTCTTGCTCTCCTTTTCTTTCTCTCTCCTTCTCCCTCTCTCTAATCCACGCACCCCTCTCCCACTCACTCACTGACTCACACTAACTCTCTCTAACCCACCTCTTTTTCCCCTCTCTCAATTCAATTTAAATTTAAGGGGCTTTATTGGCATAGAAAACATATGTTTACATTGACAAAGCAAGTGAAATAGATAATAAACAAAAGTGAAATAAACAATACAAAATTAACAGTAAACATTATACTCCCAAAAGTTCCAAAAGAATAAAGACATTTCAAATTGTGGCTATATACAGTGTTGTAACAATGTGCAAATGGTTAAAGTACAAAATGGAAAATAAATAAACATAAATATGGGTTCTATTTACAATGGTGTTTGTTCTTCACTGGTTGCCCTTTTCTTGTGGCAACAGGTCACACATCTTGCTGCTGTGATTGCACACTGAAATTTCACCCAATAGATATTGGATTTGTTTTCAAATTCTTTGTGGGTCTCTGTAATCTGAGGGAAATATGTCTCTCTAATATGGTTATACATTTGGCATGAAGTTAGGAAGTGCAGCTCAGTTTCCACCTCATTTTGTGGGCAGTATGTACATAGCCTGTCTTCTCTTGAGAGCCAGGTCTGCCTACGGCAGCCTTTCTCAATAGCAAGGCTATGCTCACTGAGTCTACATAGCTACATACAAAGCTTTCCTTAATTTTGGGTCAGTCACGTGGTCAGGTATTCTGCCACTGTGTACTCTCTGTTTAGGGCCAAATAGCGTTCTAGTTTGCTCTGTTATTTTGTTAATTACTTGACACATTGGAAAGAATTATCTTTTTGTTTTCTTATGATTTGGTTGTGTCTAATTGTGTCTCTCTCGCTCTCTTTCTCTCTCTCGCTCTCTTTCTCTCTCTCTCTCAATTACAGTAATGGACTTTGTTAATATTCTCATTTTGATCCTGATTCCTTTTCGCTCTACTCCTAACAGGAAAAAGACTACAGAAAACCATTAGTATATTAATGACGTCCATATCTAAACACTGCTAGTGGGATGAAATAATTAGACATTCCTAGATGACAATAATACAGAATGTTGGAGGGTAATAATTTCTCCACAGAAATCACGGAAATTAGAGGTAGAGGCTAATTTGGTTCAGATTGTCAGGGATTCTAATGGATTTAATCAGCATCACAGGAATGTTATCATAAACTGATAAATTCGGTGGCAAGTTTGTGAGAAAAAAAAATGCTATATTAGTTTGCCCTGATAAATCTGATCCAAGCTACTCCTACATTAGTCACAGTCTTGACCAGTGTGTTGTTTCGCTGAACAATGTGGAAAATATGTAATTCTAACACTGCAATCCATCTCTCAAAAGTATTTTCCTTGATTCCTTGTGCTTCTGTCCTCACCTCCTTCTGTGACATTTTGAGAAGGAGGTGAGTAGAGAGGACACGAGGAGTCACAGGCACGATTCAGGACACGATTCACAGTGTGTTGTCTGAGCTGTGGTTCTAACAGTCTGCTCCTCCTGTCCTGCCAGGTGACTCACTGCACTCCAACTCCATAGTGCACAAGCCATCCCAACCCTTGTCCTGGCCACTGAGGACCAGGTGTAGCACTGTGGGGGTCCGGCCTCGGCTGCAACCAGGGATGGGAACAGGGGGATCAGGGAAAGAAAACACTGTGACTACAGCCAAATACCCCAGGATAAGGTAAGATACCCTGCTAGGTGATCGACTGGCTACAACCTGCCACAGGACAGTACTCCACAGGACAACTCTCACTTCACAGTTCATATATGCAGCCAAAGAGCCCAGGATTAGGTTGGGGCGCTGCATAGCCTGGCTGTAATTATAGAATCTCTATGGACACAGGCCTGTCTTTATGTTGGCTGTTACTGCTTACTGTATCTTTCACTTCACTGGGTTGTGTTCATATAAAAAAACAAAGCACACATTCTGTACCCCCGGTTCATGCAATGGCCAATGTTTGATCACACATTTCATCATCATTCCCTGTTCCAGCACACTGGTCCTTTGAGCTGGATAGAAACACAATGTTTGATCTACATTTAGATTTGGTATGTTGGGTCTTTATCCCATTAAAATATCCCATTTGATCCTCTTTGATTCATGAGCAAAATGCTGTGTTTCGCATCGGGGTATAAACGGTGGGAGTAATGAAATTCAATGCTTTGGCATCAATTCTCCCGCAGAAACACACACACACACAAGCCCAGGCTCAGGTAGCCATAGCAACACGTCCACTCTGCTGCTCATTTGTTCTCAGAAACATATTGCAGTCAAAGTCCTGTTATGAAAATCATGACCACTTTGCAAAAATAACAGTCCTTTGCACCAGTGAAGAAGCAACAGTCTACCACAATGTTTCAGTCTGCAAAGAGAAAAGCTACAATGCAGTGAAACTATAATCTAGAGTGAACCGCATACTACAGTAAGAGAAGAAGAAGCTTCGATATGCAATATTATAAACTGGGTGGGTCGAGCCCTGAATGCTGATTGGCTGACAGCCTTGGTATATCAGACCGTATACCACGGGTATGACAAAACATTTATTTTTACTGCTGTAATTACGTTGGTAACCAGTTTATAATAGCAATAAGGCACCTCGGTGGTTTGTGATATATGGCCGAATATACGATGGCTAAGGGCTGTCCTAAAGCACGACGCAACGCACATACTTCCTCAGATCCTTATTGCTTAAATATAATCTCTTTGCATACAGTTTTATCGAAAGCAACTACATCACAGTGAGTGCATACATTTTTTGTATGTGTATTTGTGATCCATGACAGAGTTGAACCCTCGACCTTGGCATTGCTATGCTCTACTAATCCACACAGGACATCTATGTCAGAACCAGTACATGCCAGAACCAGTACATCTCTGACCCCAATCAAAAGAGTTAGTTCTGAATAAGATAACACTATTCCCATTTCTGACCCCTTTTTCTCCCCAATTGGTAGTTACAGTCTTGTCCCATCGCTGCAACTCCCGTACGAAGGTCGAGAGCCATGCGTCCTCCGAAACACAACCCTGCCAAGCCACACTGCTTCTTGACACACTGCTTGCTTAACCCAGAAGCCAGCCGCACCAATCTGTCGGAGGAAACACCATACAGCTGGCGACCGAAGTCAGCGTGCATGCGCCCAGCCCGCCACAGGAGTTGCTAGAGCGCGATGGGACAAGGACATCCCGGCCGGCCATAGCCTCCTCTAACCCGGACGACCCTGGGCCAATTGTGCGCCGCCTCATGGGACTCCCGGTCGCGGCCGGCTGCGACGCAGCCTGGGATCGAACCTGAGTCTGTAATGACGCCTCAAGCACTGCGATGCAGTGCGTTAGACCGCTGCACCACTCGGGAGGCTCATAGTGCACTACTTTTGATCAGAGCCTAATGGGCTCGGGTCAAAAATAGTGCACTATAAAGGGAATCGGGACAGGGTGCCATTTGGGGCACACGCAGTGTCAAGGCTGTCATATCTCCTCCAGTTACAGCTCCATGCTAATGTCACTGTCCCTCTCCTCGTTAGGAGGCTAATGATGTTATGTGGCCAGCTCAGGGGACTGACCGTCATGAATGTGTGAACTAACTAGGCTAGGCCAAATCCATATCTCCTCTCTTCATTGCAAGATCATTTGAATGAGGGAAAAGCAGAATGAGGGTCTGCACCATGGCTTGTAGTAAGAGTTAGCTGCTTATATTTGTCCTATTTCAAGTGTGTATTATACTCATGTGTGAATTAAAAATGTATTTTTTGCATATCCTAACTCCCCCTGAAACACCCTCAGAGAGTGGAGTCACAGCTAGGGTCTGCCATTATTAACAGCAACCCTGGAGCAATTAGAGGTTGAGTGCCTTTCTCAAGGGCACATTTTTCATGTTGTCACCTCGGGGATTCAAATTAGGGACCTTTCTGTTACTGGCCTACCGCTCTAACCCTAGGCTACCTGCCACCCTCGTGTGTAAGGAAGTTAATATCCCACATCTCTTTGCTTCGTTGTGTGAACTAACTAGTGCAGAACGTTAAAAGAATGTGGACCATTTGATGAGGATTGTTCTTTCTCTCTGAGATACCTGCATTTCTTCCTGTTGATGAAGTCAGAATTGATGAATCACATAATAGTTATCTTAAGCACCTAACCGCGAGCTGCCCAGTGATGCGAGCCTACCAGACGAGCTAAATGCCTTCTATGCATGCTTCGAGGCAAGTAATTTCAACCATGCATGAGAGCACCAGCTGTTCCGGACAACTGTGTGATCACGCTCTTCGTAGCCGATGTGAGTAAGACCTTTAAACAGGTCAACATTGACAAGGCCGCAGGTCTAGACGAATTACCATTATCAAAGCATGTGCTGACCAACCGGCGGGTCTCTTCACTGACATTTTCAACCTTCCCTGACCGAGTCTGTAATACCTACATGTTTCAAGCAGACCACCATAGGCCCTGTGCACAAGAATGCCAAGGTAACCTGCCTAAATGACTACCGCCCCATAGCACTCACGTTTGTAGCCACAAAGTGCTTTGAAAAGTTTGTCATGGCTCACATCAACACCATCATCCCAGAAACCCTAGACCCACTACAATTTGCATATCACCCCAACAGATCCACAGATGACGCAATCTCTATTGCAATCCACACTGCCATTTCCCACCTGAACAAAAGGAACACCTATGTGAGGATGCTGTTCGTTGACTACAGCTCAACGTTCAGCACCATAGTGCCCTCAAAGCTCATCACTAAGCTAAGGACCCTGGGACTAAACACCTCCCTCTGCAACTAGATCCTGGACTTCCTACGGGCCACCCCCAGGTGGTAAGGGTAGGCAACAAAACATCTGCCACGCTGATCCTCAACACGGGGGCCCCTCAGGGCTGCCTGCCTAGTTCCCTCCTGTTCTCCCTGTTCACTGATGACCGCGTGGCCGTGCACGACTCCAACACCATCATTATATTTGCCGGTGACACAACAGGGGTAGGCCTGATCACCGACAATGATGAGCCAGCCTACAGGGAGGAGGTCAAAGAAATCTCTCCCTCAATGTGAGTAAGACAGAAGAGCTGATCGTGGACTACAAGAAAAGAGGGGCCAAGCACACCCCATTCACATCGACTGGGCTGTAGTGGAGTGGGTCGAGAGCTTCAAGTTCCTTGGCGTCCACATCACTAACAAACTATCATGGTCCAAACACACCAAGACAGTCTTGAAGAGGGCACGACAAAACCTATTCAACGGCTATTCCCCCTCAGGAGACTGAAAAGATTTTGCTTGTGTCCTCGGATCCTCAAAAAGTCATACAGCTGCACCATCGAGAGCATCCTGACTGGTTCCATCACCGCTTGGTATGGCAACTGTTCGGCATCCAACCACAAGGCTCTATGGAGGGTAGCGAGTACGGCCCAGTACATCACTGAGGCAAAGCTTCCTGCTATCCAGGACCTCTATACCAGGCGGTGTCAGAGGAAGGCCCTAAAAATTGTCAAAGACTCCAGCCACCTTTGTCATAGACTGTTCTCTCTGCTACCGCACGGTAAGCGGTATCGGAGCGCCACGTCTAGGTCCAAAAGGATCCTTAACAGCTTCTATCCCCAAGCCATTAGACTGCTAAGCAGTTAATCAAATGGCTACCCGGACTATTTGCATTGACCACCTTTTTTACACAGCTGCTACTCGCTGTTAATTATCTATGCATAGTCACTTTTCCCATACCTACAAGTAGTTATTACCTCAATTTACCTCAACTAACCTGTACCCCCTCACATTGACTCGGTACCGGTACCCCCTGTATATGGCGTCGTTATTGATGTTTTATTGGGTTCTTACTTTATTTTATTATTATTTGTATTTTCTTTTTAGCAAATATTTTCTTTCTTACTTTTGAAAAATTCTGCGTTGTTGGTTAAGTAAGCATTTCACGATAAGGTCTAAACCTGTTGTATTCGGCGCATGTGACATACAATTTGATTTAAGTATCCCCGGTATTAGCTAAATAGGTCACCAACTGTTTGTGTTGACAGAAGGTGTTGCTGCTCAGTGCTGACTTGGTCATGTCCACCTTGTAGCTATCTAATACCTTAGTTAATATGTTGATGATAATTCCTGTGGAATCCACAGGGCACAGGGAATGAGAACGCATATCATTTATCAAGCTATGACATTTTGTTCCCACTTTGTGAAGCGTAATGAAGACTTTGTTAATGAATGCAGGAGATAAAGGAAATGCAGACAGTGTGAATGTTTTAATGAATCTTCAGGGGATTCTGTTTTATTTCATGTCTCCAGTTTTCCCCTTAAAAAGCTGCAGTGACGAGTACCATCAGCTTTAATGTAGAGCCCTGGTAGACATAATTCTGGAAAGTTCCCTCTGAGACTCATTGCATGCGTCCCAAATGGCACCCTGTTCCCTACATACAGTATTGCACTACTTTTGACCAAAACCCTATGGGGCCTCGTAAAAATTGTGCACTATTATTGGGAATAGGGTGCCATTTGTGACGCACACACTCAATAACTAACGAGCTAGGAGAGAACACAAACTACATGACCAGAATGATGTGGACACCTGCTCGTCGAACTTCTCATTCCAAAATCATAAACATTAATATGGAAATGGTCCCCCCTTTGCTGCTATAACAGCCTCCACTCTTCTGGGAAGGTTTCCACTAGATGTTGGAACATTACTGAAGGGACTTGCTTCCATTCAGCCACAAGCATTAGTGAAGTCGGCACTGATGTTGGGTGATTAGGCCTAGCTCGCAGTCGGCATCCAATTCATCCCAAAGGTGTTCGATGGGGTTGAGGTCAGGGCTCTATGCAGGCCAGTCAAGTTCTTCCACACCGATCTCGACATACCATTTCTATATGGACCTCACTTTCTGCATAGGGGCATTGTCATGCTGAAACAAGAAAGGGCCTTCCCCAAACTGTTGCCAATAAGTTGGAGGCACAGAATCGTCTAGAAAGTTATTGTATGCTGTAGCGTTAAGATTTCCCTTCACTGAAACTAAGGGGCCTTGCCCAAACCATGAAAAACAGCCCCATACCATTATTCCTCCTCCACCAAACTTTACAGTTGGCATTATGCATTCGGGCAGGTAGCGTTATCCTGGCATCCGCCAAACCCAGATATGTCCGTCGGACTGCCAGATGGTGAAGCGTGATTCATCACTCCAGAGAACTTGTTTCCACTGCTCCAGAGTCCAATGGCAGTGAGCTTTACACCATTCTAGCCAACCCTTGGCATTGCGCATGGTGATCCTAGGCTTGTGTGCGGCTGCTCGGCCATGGAAACCCATTTCATGAAGCTCCCGAACAGTTCTTGTGCTGACATTGTTTTCAGAGGCAGTTCTGAACTCGGCAGTGAATGTTGCAAACGAGGACACATTATTTTTACGCGCTACACACTTCAGCACTCAGCGGTCCCGTTCTGTGAGCTTGTGTGGCCTACCACTTCGGGGAGGAGCCGTTGTTACTCCTAGACGTTTCCACTTCACAATAACAACACTTACAGTTGACCGGGGAAGCTCTAGTCGGGCAGAAATTTGATGAACTGACTTGTTGTAAAGGTGGCATCCTATGACGGTGCCATGTTGAAAGTCACTGAGTTCTTCAGTAAGGCCATTCTACTGCCAATATTTGTCTATGGAGATTGCATGGCTGTGTGGTCGATTTTATACGCCTGTCAGCAACGGGTGTGGCTGAAGTAACCAAATCCACTAATTTGAAGGGGTGTCCACATACTTTTGTGTATATATATATATAGTGTATATGCTAATATAACGAAACAAAGAGGAAGATCACCTTAACCATAACTCTTACAGGGGATTTCCACTGTCTGCGGTAATTCGGATAGCCTCTCTAGCTTTGCCCTCATGTGGGTGCTTGTCAGCAACAAGCATGCTAGATAGTGCTAGGTATCAACAGACAATCCAGTAGGGGCTGGCAGCTATAGTAAGCTTTGATTGGTCAATCATGCCACGAGTATTTGCATAAAATTCAGCTTTCTGCAATTTAGGTCCCGCCCTGTTCACACTCTCTCGCCCATGCTCACGTCTCCCCTCAGTCCCCTCGCCCACTTCGCTTCCTTCATTTAAAATGAATTGCTTCATCACCGATATCGTGTTCAAAGCGGATCAGTGGAACTCGACAGCTAGCCTTGTATCCACCCTCATATCTAAATCCCTTTTCTCTTGGGATTTCTCTGTCCGTTGTGCGCATCCAAATTAAATGCCAACATATTAACTTAATTAAAGAGATACGGTTTTCACATATTGCCTTATTCAGGATTGGTCTCCATGGTGACAGCAGCGTTTCACAGCCACATTTGTTTATATGGGGTTAGAGACTTTCAGTGGGCATAGATGAGGCTCTGCCATATTGTTTTCATCTGTCTGTCTGGTTGATTCAGATCTTCTAACAGAACGGTTAGGGGATAGGGGTTGTGTACTGAACTTTGCTGCCATGATACCGAACTTTAATTGAGCAATTATACTTTATTTTTTACAAGTTCTGAGCCTATGACACTGAGTAAGAAGATGAAAATATCAATCACCTTGTATAATTCCAACCGGCTTTGGAAATTAACATTGGCAAAGCGTCATAGTGTAGTGTAGGTACTTTAAAAAGCCATTTAATTAAAAATACGTGTTAAAACCATACGGCCACACAGTGCTCTCTCTGCTCTCCATCACCTTCCTGTCCTGACAATGATCATTTCCCCCAGGCACTGACATCATGGCTGTTTATCTGTCACTGCATTACTGCATCACAAAACTTGATGACAAATGTTTGTAGAAGTCAAATCAAGTTAATTATTTCTCCATTCACTGCTATGGCAGGTATCTGTCATTGCATCACAAAGAGGATTGAGAGAAGAGTTGATTAGGGTAGATTTAAAGGGGCAATCTGCAATAACAAAGCGAACAACCTGCCTGTGTTTTCGGTAAAAAATAGGGATGGGTCTGGAAAAATGTAACAACTCTCTATTTCATAGACAGAGCTATTGATCCAAGAACTGACCAACAATGATATCAACATTATAGTTTTAACCATGTTTTGAGGTTATACAGTGTTTATTTACAGTACATGTACATTGTTTATATTGTGTGTTCTGATGGGGTATGGCAATTGAACTAAGCTCATATTCAACAAGAATCAATAGATACATATCATTAATTTAAATGTTCGTACCATTAATTTAAATGGATGTACCAATCTCAGATTGATGCTTTAATGCCTTTGCCTCTTAATGCTTCTTGCATGGAGGGAAACTGTGTGTGTGTTTGCGTGTGTGTGTTTGCGTGTGTGCGCATGTGTGTTTGCTCTGTATCAGATGTACACTGATGATAGCTATGCCTTTATAGAGGGGGTTGAAAGGAATCATGGGGATGTGACCTTGAGCAGCACTGTAACATAACCTGTATAGGCTAACATACAGTACATACGGTACTATACATACTACTCGTTTCTGCTTATAGTTTGACACGTGGCCTCTTGGAGGGAGGTTGACTTCCACATATTTATTGACAAGTGCGCCGTTGACGGGAGTTTAGCTTCGCACGGCTAATTTGTTATTCATAAAGAAGACATTCATTCTTTAGAATTATGGAAATGGTCTTTCTTCATAATATTATTGCGGGAGAAATGAGTCTTACATAGTAGAGAACACAGCTAAGTATGTTCTAAGCCTGTAGAATTCCCCCAAACACAGAAGGGCAGAAAGACGTGGGAGGCATTTGTAATGCTGAATAGATGTGAATCTTATGTATTTGTTATACAGTTGTTCTTCAGGGCTTCAGGGAAGAAAGAAAGTTAGTGTCAAAGAAAAAACTACTTCAAGCATTTAGATTAAGCTCCCCTGCCTCACAGCATCAGGTCCATTCTTCTCTGTTTTTTTTCCTTTTATTTTATTTTACAGCAGTCAAGTCATCACCCTCAGTACCAAGAAGCCATTTGTGTAACAAGAAAATGTGTTACCATGGCAACCCCTCATCAATCACGCAACGCAGCAGGGAGCAAATATGAAAAATGTTTGATTGACTTGCTCAGTATGAGTGTTCTTGTGTTCTCGTTTACTATTATTCAAGGTTCATGTTTTTCTTTTTCAATTATTGAAATAGCTTTGTATGAAAATCAGTTCAAACAGTCATTACATCCTTTTTGATTACAAGACCAAGCACCAGCAAAACCATATGGCACCTGATCTAATCATAATTCAGTGAACAAGAATGAATTCATATACTACCTATGCTATAATACCTGAATACCTATACTACAGATGTAGGATTTTAATTTGATCACCTTGTTGCAGGAGAACTTTCCTGCAATGCAGGACATTTAAAACTTTTTGTGTATTTGAGGTTTAAAAAGGCTTCTTAAGTGTGTAATTTCCACTTTGAAATTTCAGACTTGATTTTCCCTTACGAAAAATGTATCAACCACTACAAACAACCATTAATTATAATTTACATAATTCAAATTTCCTGTTTCTGCAGGATTATTTTCCTGCTGTTGCGAAGTGGCTCAAATGAAGATCCTACATCTGTATGATTTTTTCTGATCTTTTGTCTCTTCTCTTAGCTATTGAAAACTATAGGCTACTCTGTGAACTAGCTTTACTCTGAACTATTTTACATGCTTCCAATGCATTGTAATGTCATCATAGTACAATAGCTGTAAGTAAAGTGTTACCTTATTATAATAATAATAATAATAATATTTTTTTGGGGGGTAGATCAGCTTTAATATTGTGGATAGATTGTAGTTTCCATCAATATAATTGTCTGCATCATTTCCTATCCCCCATATATTTTTTGGGTAAATATATATATTTATACACACACACACACACACACACACACACACACACACACACACACACACACACACACACACACACACACACACACACACACATATATATATATATATATATATATAACGCAGCAAAAAAAGAAACGTCCCTTTTTCAGGACTCTGTCTTTCATATATAATTCGTAAAAATCCAAATAACTTCACAGATCTTCATTGTAAAGGGTTTAAACACTGTCCCATGCTTGTTCAATGAACCATAAACAATTAATGAACATGCACCTGTGGAACGGTCGTTAAGACACTAACAGCTTACACACTTAAGGTGTACGCAATTAAGCTTACGCAATTAAGGTAACATTTATGAAAACTTAGGACACTAAAGAGGCCTTTCTACTGACTCTGAAAAACACCAAAAGAAAGATGCCCAGGGTCCCTGCTCATCTGCGTGAACGTGCCTTAAGCATACTGCAAGGAGGCATGAGGACTGCAGATGTGGCCAGAGCAATAAATTGCAATGTCTGTACTGTGAGACGCCAAAGACAGCGCTACAGGGAGACAGGACGGACAGCTGATCGTCCTCGCAGTGGCAGACCACGTATAACAACACCTGCACAGGATCGGTACATCCAAACATCACACCGGCGGGACAAGTACAGGATGGCAATAACAACTGCCCGAGATACACCAGGAACGTACAATCCCTCCATCAGTGCTCAGACTGTCCGCAATAGGCTGAGAGAGGCTGGACTGTGGGCTTTTAGGATTGTTGTAAGGCAGGTCCTCACCAGACATCACCGGCAACAACGTCGCCTATGGGCACAAACCCACCGTCGCTGGATCAGACAGGACTAGCAAAAAGTGCTCTTCACTGACGAGTCGCGGTTTTGTCTCACCAGGGGTGATGGTCGGGATTCGCATTTATCGTGGAAGAAATGAGCGTTACACCGAGGCCTGTACTCTGGAGCGCGATCAATTTTTGGAGGTGGAGGGTCCGTCATGGTCTGGGGCGGTGTGTCACAGCATCATTGGACTGAGCTTGTTGTCATTGCAGGCAATCTCAACGCTGTGCGTTACAGGGAAGACATCCCCCTCCCTCATGTGGTACCCTACCTGCAGGCTCATCCTGACATGACCCTCCAGCATGACAATGCCACCAGCCATACTGCTCGTTCTGTGCGTGATTTCCTGCAAGACAGCAATGTCAGTGTTCTGCCATGGCCAGCGAAGAGCCTGGATCTCAATCCCATTGAGCACGTCTGGGACCTGTTTATCATATATGCATAGTCACTTTAACTATACATTCATGTACATACTACCCCAAACCAGTGCTCCCGCACATTGGCTTACCGGGCTATCTGCATTGTGTCCCACCACCCACCACTCTTTTACGCTACTGCTACTCTCTGTTCATCATATATGCATAGTCACTTTAACCATATCTACATGTACATACTACCTCAATCAGCCTGACTAACCGGTGTCTGTATGTAGCCTCGCTACTTTTATAGCCTCGCTACTGTATAAAGCCTGTCATTTTACTGTTGTTTTATTTCTTTACTTACCTATTGTTCACCTTTTTTGCACTATTTCTTAGAGCCTGGAAGTAAGCATTTCACTGTAAGGTCTACACCTGTTGTATTCGTTGTACGAAGTCTTCAGTTTCTTGGCAATTTATCGTATGGAATAGCATTCATTTCTCAGAACAAGAATAGACTGACGAATTTCAGAAGAAAGTTCTTTGTTTCTGGCCATTTTGAGCCTATAATCAAACCGACAAATGCTGGTGCTCTAGATACTCAACTAGTCTAAAGAAGGACAGTTGTGTTGCTTCTTTAATCAGCACGACAGTTTTCAGCTGTGGTAACATAATTGCAAAAGGGTTTTCTAATGATCAATTAGCCTTTTAAGTGATGGTTGCTGAAAATGGGTCCCTGTATGCTTATGTAGATATTCCATAAAAAATCAGCCGTTTCCAGCTACAATAGTCATTTACAACATTAACAATGTCTACACTGTATTTTTGATCAATTTGATGTTATTTTAAAAAACAAGGACATTTCTAAGTGACCCCAAACCTTTGCACTGTAGTGTGTATATGTAGGGGTTGTGGACAGGTGTCTTTTATACTGATAACAAGTTCAAACAGGTGCCATTAATACAGGTAAAGAGTGGAGGACAGAGGAGCCTCTTAAAGAAGAAGTTACAGGTCTGTGAGAGCCAGACATCTTGCTTGTTTGTAGGTGACCAAATACTTATTTTCCACCATAATTTGCAAATAAATTCATTAAAAATCCTACAATGTGATTTTCTGGATTTTTCCCCCTCATTTTGTCTGTCATAGTTGAAGTGTACCTATGATGAAAATTACAGGCCTCTCTCATCTTTTTAAGTGGGAGAACTTGCACAATTGGTGGCTGACTAAATACTTTTTTGCCCCACTGTATATATATAAACTCCATATGCACTTTATCAAAGGCCTTTTCAAAGTCAGCTATGAATACCAGGCCTGTATTCCCAGATATTTCATAGTGTTCTATCGCCCCCCCCCCCCATTCTTATCGACGGGGCTGTAGTGGAGCAGGTTGAGAGCTTCAAGTCCACATCACCAACAAACTAACATGGTCCAAGCACACCAAGACAGTCGTGAAGTGGGCACGACAAAACCTATTCTCCCTCAGGAGACTGAAAAGATTTGACATGGGTTCTCAGATCCTCAAAAAGTTCTACAGCTCCACCATCGAGAGCATCCTGACTGGTTGCATCACTGTCTCTTAATGGTAACTGCTCGGCCTCCGACCGCAAGGCACTACACAGGGTAGTGCGTACGGCCCAGTACATCACTGGGGCCAAGCTTCCTGCCATCCAGGAGCTCTATACCAGGCGGTGTCAGAGTTGGGCCCTAAAAATTGCCAAAGACTCCAGCCACCCTAGTCATAGACTGTTCTCTCTGCTACCAGACGGCAAGCGGTACCGGAGCGCCAAGTCTAGGTCCAAGAGGCTTCTAAACCGCTTCTACCCCCAAGCCATAAGACTCATGAACATCTAATCAAATGGCTACCCAGACTATTTACATTAATAGTGTTTGTTGTTTTGTTCGGCGTCTTTTTCCAAATAAAGAGAAAATGTACGCTCACCACTCTGCACCTTGGTCCTCATCTTTCAACGGCCGTGACACAGTACTTGTCTTATATTGTCTCCAATGTATCGTCCATGTAAAAAACCTGTCTGATTAGGATGAATAATATCCGACAATACCTTTTAAATTCTATGCGCTAACCATTTTGCTTACCCTATAACTTATTGTATATTGTGCAATCTTGCAGATGATATAGGTTACTTTTTGTGCAAGATAACGTGTGTGACTCTATCGTGAGAAGCTCTCTTTTACCACTCCAGTATAATTGAATAGAGGAAACGTGCTTCTGCTTGGCGTGCCATGCTAATTTGAAAACAATTAAGTTGTTCTGCGTGCTGCTCTCTGTTGTGCTGTAATTATATGAAGGCAAGACAAGCAGACGTCAAGGATATGATTAGGATGAATCTGTTCACAGAGAAAAGTACAGTGCAGGGTGCACCCTTGAAATAATTCTTGGTAGAGGAGTGAAGTGCTGTTTTAATATGGTGACATTTATTAGATTCTATTTCTATTCAGTTTACATAATGTTGTTTACTCACTGTGTATGTATACTGTATTCTGGACATAGCTTATCCTAATATACCTCCTACTGTACACACCATCTTCTTTTCCAAATGATATACACTCCACGTATTTATATTCTGGATTCTAACCCATGCTCACTGTATCTACACTGGATTGTTATTTCTTGATTTCTTGTTTAGATTTTTGGGATTATTTGTGTATTTGCATTGTGTTTTCTAGGCATTCTACTGCATTGTTGGAGCTAGTAACATAAGCATTTCACTGCACCTGCTATAACACCTGAAAATATGTGTACGCGACCAATACACTTTGATTTGATTTTGGAAAAATGTGATAATTCATTGCGGTGGTATTTCTAATAGTTTCAGTGAGACTATTTCTGAGTGGAATCATATCTGTAAGGCAGCACTGAGAACAGTAAGTGGACATTTCCTTTTTCTCTATTGGACCATGCTCTTGTCCAGCTTCTGTCATTATTTTGAGATATGTGTAAAACCCCCTCTCTCACAACTGTAAGATCATCTGTCCTGTGGCGGTTTGATCAGATTTAGGGCAAATGTACAGTACTGATCCCAGCCCAAGCCTTCCATCTACACTATCTCTCTATACTTATCTGCCCTATCTTTCTATTCTTCCCTCTGTCCCACTAATCAGCCATGACGCCTCTTTTGCTTCACAAACAATCATATTTTCATCAGAGCTCTCCTGCCCTCCTTCCTTCTGCCAGGGAGAGTGAGAGCGGACGGTAGTGGAATGGGGGAGTGAGACATTGTAGCAGGCGATGCTACCACTGCTACCGATCTGTTTTATTTCATTACTACTGCACCTTTGTGATTGATAAAGGAACTGACGCAAGCACCAGGACATTTATCTATTGAATCTATTCTATAGCTGCCGATGCTCTGCTTCCCTGGCTGCAGCAGCTGTCTGTAGTGTCTAATGGTCTCTCTCAGTGTGGTGCCCCTGAATGATTTCTAGGTGGGCTTGATAATTATGTCATAAGCAGCTGACACTAATTGTACATCCCTAGCATCTCTCAATGGATCTGCCTGGACAAATGGAGCGGATGTGATGTGAGATCCATAGAGGATACTGCTGCTACAGCTTCTGATGAGCATCTACTGGCCACATCATGTTACACTGGATCTGGATGTGAGCAAATGCAACTGAACTCCTCTTGATGAGAAAGGAATCTCTGCCTCTGCGAGGTGGAGCCGCTCGCTGCTGCCTAGCTCTGGTCTCTCTGCTCCACTCCTCTCTGAGAGTGATGAGAGTACAAGAGAGAGACGGGGAGAGAGAGAGAGGTAAAGAGAAAGAGAGAGAGGTACTAGAGAGAGAAAAACAGAGAGAGAGGGCGAGAGAACAGATAGATAAACAGAGAGAGAGCGGTACTAGAGACAGACAGAGAGAGAGAAACAGAGCGAGAGGTACTCTAGAGAGAGATTGAACCATCTGACAGTCAGACAATGAATGTCAGTGTGTAGTGGAGAGTGGTTCATTTCTGCCTGCCTGACAGTGTTGCACTGTGTGAAGCAGCTGTCTCTTTTTCTGCTCTGATACTCTAATAGGCCAATAAGCGCAGTAATGCAGAAGCTGTAGAGAGGAAAGAAGAGACACAAGCCTCTCATGACTACAGTACAGGGATGATGCTTTGAGGACCAGACTGAGAAGTGCTCTGAGGATTCAGGGTTTCAGACTGCATCGTGCAGACCGAGAGAGAGCTGCTGTGCTGTACATACCTGAGATACTGCAGTTAATCGCTGCACCTTTATAACACATTCAGCATGGATCTGGATGAACTGTGTACTTACACAGATGGCATGGACAGCAGCTCCCTAAAGTACCCAAAGACTGAGCAGACTGAGAAAATGTGGATGCGACTCAAGGGAATGTAAGTTTTTTTTCTTCTTCTTATCCTTCCTTTTCTTTTTCATCTTTCATCCCTCCTCAGCGAGGAGCTGACCATGAGACGTGATCTGTCAGGGTGGTTGAACGAGTGAGATGCTTTCAAGCTCTTGTGTAGAAATGTTTATTTGTTATAAGAACTGATGCAGTGTTTAACGCCAGTTCTGACGCGCTGCTGCAGTATCTTTGTATTCCATCACTATACTGTATATCGAAGCAGGTTCATTGGTATTCTTATGTGTACATATTTGTTTTGTAAACAGTACATTACAGTGTGTATAAATTACTACTGTAGGTTTGAGAGGATTGTGTACATTATATGATTTCAGTGAATGTATGTACTGTAGGTACACTAAATGACCAAAAGTATGTGGACACCTGCTCGTCAAACATCTCATTCATAAATCATGGGCATTAATATGGAGTTGGGGCCTCCCGGGTGGCGCAGTGGTCTAGGGCACTGCATCGCAGTGCTAACTGCGCCACCAGAGTCTCTGGGTTCGCGCCCAGGCTCTGTCGCAGCCGGCCGCGACCGGGAGGTCCGTGGGGCGACGCACAATTGGGCTAGCGTCGTCCGGGTTAGGGTGGGTTTGGCCGGTAGGGATATCCTTGTCTCATCGCGCTCCAGCGACTCCTGTGGCGGGCCGGGCGCAGTGCGCGCTAACCAAGGGGGCCAGGTGCACGGTGTTTCCTCCGACACATTGGTGCGGCTGGCTTCCGGGTTGGAGGCGCGCTGTGTTAAAGAAGCAGTGCGGCTAGGTTGGGTTGTGCTTCGGAGGACGCATGGCTTTCGACCTTCGTCTCTCCCGAGCCCGTACGGGAGTTGTAGCGATGAGACAAGATAGTAATTACTAGCGATTGGATACCACGAAAATTGGGGAGAAAAGGGGATAAAATTTAAAAAAAATAAAAAAAATAAAAATAAAAATATGGAGTTGGTCCACCCCTTTGCTGCTATAACAGCCTACACTCTTCTGGGAGGCTTTCCACTAGATGTTGGAACATTGCTGCGGGAACTTGCTTCCATTCAGCCACAATAGCATTAGGGAGGTCGGGCACTGATTTTGGGCGATTAGGCCTGGCTCGCAGTCGGCATTCCGATTCATCCCAAAGGTGTTCAATGGAGTTGAGGTCAGGGATCTGTGCAGGCCAGTCAAGTTCTTCCACATTGATCTCGACAAACCATTTCTGTATGGACCTCACTTTGTGCACGGGGGCATTGACATGCTGAAACAGGAAAGGGTCTTCCGCCAACTGTTGCCACAAAGTTGGAAGCACAGAATCCCTCTAGAACATAATTGTATGCTGTAGCGTCACTGGAACTAAGAGGCCTAGCCCGAACCATGAAAAACAGCCCCAGACCATTATTCCTCATCCACCAAACTTTACAGTTGGCATTATGCATTCGGGCAGGTAGCGTTCTCCTAGCATCTGCCAAACCCAGATTCGTCTGTCGGACTGCCAGATGGTGAAGCGTGATTCATCACTCCAGAGAACGCGTTTCCACTGCTCCAGAGTCCAATGGCGACGATCTTTACACCATTCCAGCCGACGCTTGGCATTGCACATAATGACCTTAGGCTTGTGTGCAGCTGCTCGGGCCATGGAAACCTATTTTCATGAAGCTCCCGACTAACAATTCTTGTGCTGACGTTGCTTCCAGAGGTAGTTTGGAACTCGGTAGTGAGTGTTGCAACCAAGAACAGAAGATTTTTACGCACTACGCGCTTCAGCACTCTGTAGTCACATTCTGTGAGCTTGTGTGGCCTACCACTTAGCGGCTGAGCCATTGTTGCTCCTAGACATTTCTACCTCACAATAGCAGCACTTGCAGTTGACCGGGGAAGCTCTAGCAGGGCAGAAATTTGACGAATTGACTTGTTGTAAAGGTGGCATCCTATGGCGGTGCCACACTGAAAGTCACTGAGCTCTTCAGTAAGGCCATTCTACTACCAATGTTTGTCTATGGAGATTGCATGGCTGTATGCTTGATTTTATACACCTACCAGCAATGGGTGTGGCTGAAATTGCCGAATCCACTAATTTGAAGGGGTGTCCACATACTTTTGTATATTTAGTGTATGTATTTAGCGTGTGTGTGTATACGTACAGTACCAGTCAAAGGTTTGGACACACCTACTCATTCAAAGGTTTTTCTTTATTCGTACTATTTTCTACATTGTAGAATAATAGGGAAGACATAAAAACTATGAAATAACACATATGGAATGATGTAGTAACCAAAAAAGTGTTCAACAAATCAAAATATATTTGAGATTCTTCAAAGTAGCCATCCTTTGCCTTGATGACAGCTTTGCACACTTGGCATTCTCTCAACCAGCTTCATGAGGTAGTCACCTGGAATTTATTTAAATTAACAGGTGAGCCTTGTCAAAAGTTATTTATTTCCTTCTTAATGCATTTGAGCCAATCAGACAAGGTAAGGGTGGTATACAGAAGAGCCCTATTTGGCAAAAACAAAGTCCATGTTATGGCAAGAACAGCTCAAATAAGCAAAGAGAACAACAGTCCATCATTACTTGAAGACATGAAGGTCAGTCAATACGGAAAATTGCAAGAACTTTGAAAGTTTCTTCAAGTGCAGTTGCAAAAACAAACGCTATGATGAAACTGGCTCTTGCGAGGACCGCCACAGGAAAGGAAGACCCAGAGTTACCTCTGCTGCAGAGGATAAGTTCATTAGAGTTAACTGCACCTCAGATTGCAGCCCAAATAAATGCTTCACAGAGTTCAAGTAACAGACACATCTCAACATCAACTGTTCAGAGGAGACTGGGTGATTCAGGCCTTCATGGTCAAAATGCTGCCAAGAAACCTATTCTAAAGGACACCAATAATAAGAAGAGACTTGCTTGGGCCAGGAAACACAAGCAATGGACATTAGACCGGTGGAAATCTGTCATTTGGTCTGGTGAGTCCAAATTTGAGATGCAGAGTAGGTGAACAGATGATCTCTGCATATGTGTGGTTCCCACCGCGAAGCATGGAGGAGGAGGTGTGATGGTGTGGGGGTGCTTTGCTGGTGACACCGTCAGTGATTTCTTTAGAATTCAAGGCACACTTAACCTGCATGGCTACCACAGCATTCTGCAGCAATACGCCATCCCATCTGGTTTGTGCTTAGTGGGACAATCATTTGTTTTTCAACAGGACAATGACCCAATTACACACCTCTAGGCTAGGTAAGGGCTATTTGAACTAGAAGGAGAGTGGTGGTGCTGCATCAGATGACCTGGCCTCCACAATCACCCGACCTCAACCCAATTGAGATGGTTTGGGATGAGTTGGACCTCAGAGTGAAGGAAAAGCAGCCACCAAGTGTTCAGCATATGTGGGAACTCCTTCAAGACTGTTGGAAAAGCATTCCTTATGATGCTGGTTGAGAGAATGCCATGGGTGTGCAAAGCTGTCATCAAGGTGAAGGGTGGCTACTTTGAAGAATCTAAAATATATTTTGATTTGTTTAACACTTTTTGGGGTTATTACATGATTCAATATGTGTTCTTTCATTTCATAGTTTAGATGTCTTCACTATTATTCTAAAATGTAGAACATTTGTAAAAATAAAGAAAACCCCTTGAATGCGTCGGTATGTCCAAACTTTTGACTGGTACTTACTGTAAACCGATATCAGTATTTGTATTTACCTACTGTTTTTACAGTACATGAATGAACAAATTAATTAAAGATTTAATGGAAGTAATAATGGTATAATATGTGTTCTTCAGCAGTTCTATTTTTTTACCTTATAATCAATATGTTACCACATAAGATTGATTAAGCTAAATACAGCTGGCACTATGATTACACTAATTTGCAGTTGCATAATATATATTTTTCACAGTTTACAACAAATGAATGGGTCGATTATATAGCTGTTAAACTTGTATCTGACAAACGTGTCGCAGTAGTAGCAAACTGTGTCACGTTCCTGACCTGTTTTCTGTTAGTTTTGTATGTGTTAGTTGGTCAGGACGTGAGTTTGGGTGGGCAGTCTATGTTTTCTGTTTCTATGTTGGTTTAAAGGGTGACCTGATATGGCTCTCAATTAGAGGCAGGTGGTTTTCATTTCCTCTGATTGAGAGTCATATTAAGGTAGGTGTTTTCACACTGTTTGTTTGTGGGTGGTTGTCTCCTGTGTCTGTGTCTATGTACGTTGCGCCACACGGGACTGTTTTCGGTTTGTTTGTTCGTTTGTTCGGTTTATGTAGTCTGTTCCTGTTTCATGCGTTCTTCGTGTCATGTAAGTTCTTATGTTCAGGTGCGTCTACGTCGTTTGTTGTTTTGTAGTTAGTTAAAGTGTTTTCGTGTTTTTTCGTCTTTAATTTAATAAATCATGTCTTATCAAGAAGCTGCATTTTGGTTCAATCCCTGCTCCTCCTCTTCGGATGAAGAGGAGGAGGAACGCCGTTACAGAACCACCCACCGATCCAGAACCAAGCAGCGTGAGTTCGAGCAGTGGACATGGGAGGACGTGTTAAATGGAAAAGGTTGCTACACATGGGAGGAGATCCGAGCTGGAAGAGATCGCCTTCCATGGGAACAGCTGGAGGCGATTAGGAGAGCGGAGGCAACGGGAGAGAGAGACCGGATTTATGAAGGTACACGGCTAGCACGGAAGCCCGTGAAGAAACCCCAAAAATTTCTTGGGGGGGGGCTAAGAGGTAGTGGGCCAAGGGCAGGTAGGAGACCTGCGCCCACTTCCCAGGCTAACCGTGGAGAGCGGGAGTACGGGCAGACGCCGTGTTACGCAGTAGAGCGCACGGTGTCTCCTGTACGTGTGCATAGCCCGGTGCGGGTTATTCCACCTCCCCGCACTGGTAGGGCTAGATTGGGCATTGAGCCAGGTGCCATGATGCCGGCTCAACGCGTCTGGTCTCCAGTGCGTCTCCTCGGGCCGGCTTACATGGCACCAGCCTTACGCATGGTGTCCCCGGTTCGCCTACATAGCCCGGTGCGGGTTATTCCACCTCCCCGCACTGGTCGGGCGACGGGGAGCATTCAACCAGGTAAGGTTGGGCAGGCTCAATGCTCAAGGGAGCCAGTACGCTTGCACGGTCCGGTATTTCCGGCGCTACCTCCCCGCCCCAGCCCAGTACCACCAGTGCCTACACCACGCACCAGGCTTCCAGTGCGTTTTCAGAGACCTGTTCCTCCTCCACGCACTCTTCCTATGGTGCGTGTCTCCAGCCCAGTGCCTCCAGTTCCGGCACCACGCACTAAGCCACCTGTGCGTCTCCAGAGCCCTGTACGCACTGTTCCTTCTCCCCGTACTCGCCCTAATGTGCGTGCCCTCAGCCCGGTACCACCAGTGCCGGTACCACGCACCAGGCCTATAGTACGCCTTGAGAGTCCAGTGTGCCCTGTTGTTCCCCGCACTAGCCTGAAGGTGCATGTCCTTAGCCCGGTACCTCCAGTTCCGGCACCACGCACCAGGCCTACAGTGCGTCTCAGCCGGCCAGAGTCTGCCGTCTGCCCAACGGCGCCTGAACTGTCCGTCTGCCAAGCGCCGCATGAACTGCCCGTCTGTATTGAGCCTTCAAAGCCGCCCGTCTGCCATGAGCCTGCAAAGCCGCCCGTCTGCCATGAGCCTACAGAGCCTTCCGCCAGACAGGAGCCGCTAGAGCCTTCCGCCAGACAGGAGCCGCTAGAGCCTTCCGCCAGACAGGAGCAGCCAAAGCCTTCCGCCAGACAGGATCAGCCAGAGCCATCCGTCTCCGCAGCGCCATCTGAGCCATCCGTCTCCGCAGCGCCATCTGAGCCATCCATCTCCTCAGCGCCGTCTGAGCCATCCGTCTCCCCAGCGCCGTCTGAGCCATCCGTCTCCCCAGCGCCGTCTGAGCCATCCGTCTCCCCAGCGCCGTCTGAGCCGCCCGTCTGTCCCGAGCCGTCAGAGCCGTTAGTCAGTCAGGAGCCGCTAGAGCCATTCGTCAGTCAGGATCTGCCAGAGCCGCCAACCAGACAGGATCTGCCAGAGCCGCCAACCAGACAGGATCTGCCAGAGCCGCCAACCAGACAGGATCTGCCCCAGAGCCGCCAACCAGACAGGATCTGCCAGAGCCGCCAACCAGACAGGATCTGCCAGAGCCGCCAACCAGACAGGATCTGCCAGAGCCGCCAGCGAGCCATGAGCGTCCAGAGCCGTCAGCCAGCCATGAGCGTCCAGAGCCGTCAGCCAGCCATGAGCGTCCAGAGCCGTCAGCCAGCCATGAGCGTCCAGAGCCGTCAGCCAGCCATGAGCGTCCAGAGCGGCCATTTATCCAGAACTGCCCCTCAGTCCAGAGCTGTCTCTCTGTCCGGAGCTGCCCTTCAGTCCGGAGTTGCCCCTCTATCCTGAGCTACCTCTCTATCCTGACCTACCTCTCTGTCCTGTGCTATATCTCTGTCCTGAGCTACCTTATCCCGGTGCTGCCCCTTGTCCCGGTGCTGCCCCTTATATTAAGGTTACCATTAAAAGTAGGTGGGTGTAAGATGAGGGTGGTCATTCTAAGGGGGAGACGTAAGCTGGGATTGACTATGGTGGGGTGGGGACCTCGCCCAGAGCCTGAGCCACCACCGTGGTCAGATGCCCACCCAGACCCTCCCCTAGACTTTGTGCTGGTGCGCCCGGAGTTCGCACCTTGAGGGGGGGGTTATGTCACGTTCCTGACCTGTTTTCTGTTAGTTTTGTATGTGTTAGTTGGTCAGGACGTGAGTTTGGGTGGGCAGTCTATGTTTTCTGTTTCTATGTTGGTTTAAAGGGTGACCTGATATGGCTCTCAATTAGAGGCAGGTGGTTTTCATTTCCTCTGATTGAGAGTCATATTAAGGTAGGTGTTTTCACACTGTTTGTTTGTGGGTGGTTGTCTCCTGTGTCTGTGTCTATGTACGTTGCGCCACACGGGACTGTTTTCGGTTTGTTTGTTCGGTTTATGTAGTCTGTTCCTGTTTCATGCGTTCTTCGTGTCATGTAAGTTCTTATGTTCAGGTGCGTCTACGTCGTTTGTTGTTTTGTAGTTAGTTAAAGTGTTTTCGTGTTTTTTCGTCTTTAATTTAATAAATCATGTCTTATCAAGAAGCTGCATTTTGGTTCAATCCCTGCTCCTCCTCTTCGGATGAAGAGGAGGAGGAACGCCGTTACAAACTGTTTATCACTGAAGCTTGTCTAAACTCATTATGTATTCAATAGTTCATTATAACGGCGGACGTAAAGGTAACGTAAAGGTAATGGCGGACTGAACGAAGTTATGTAGAGCACCTCAAGATAAAACATAATATTCGAAATATCTGCTAAATTAGACTAAAATATTAGCACTAAATAATCTGGTGGGTGATAACCTTCAATCTGGATAATAACACAAAACAAATCCTAAGACTAGAGACATTTATCGACAAATATTACGAAAACAAGCAACACCCAAACATGACGGAGAGTAAGACAGGGGAACCGATTCAAAAACGAAAACGTGACTCCTCAACCGACACTGATGATCTAATATTCTCACCACCGGCAATGGTAAAGGTCGAAACCGATCTGCTAAAATCAATAAATGACAAACTGGGTATACTTGAATTAGTTAGTAAAGATATAAAAGAGTTGAAGGCAAGCCTAGAGATGAGGGATGAAAAAGCTGCGGCTTTGGAGAAGGAAACACACGCGCTAAAAGGGACAGTCAATAAGATTGAAACCGAAATGAATAAATTTAAAAAGGAGAACAACGTTCTGAAGGAATGCTTACTGGACATACAAACTAGATCCATGAGAGAGAATTTGGTACTTACAGGTATCCAAGAGAAAGAAGGAGAGGTTCCTGAATCTGTAGTTAGAGAGTTCCTTTTTGCAGCGCTTCAGATTCCACGCGAAGTTATCGATAAGATCCAACTTGAACGTGTACACCGACTCGGACAGAGAGGGCAGAGGTACGAACGCCCAATCGTTGCCAAATTTGCTTCATTTAAAGATAAAATAATGGTTAAAAGCCTGGGTAAAAGACTTGCTGGGACCAAAATTGGCATGAATGATCAGTTTCCGAAAGAAATTGCAGAACGGCGCAAAGTTCTGTATCCAATTTTCAAAGAAAATAGATTAAAAGCGAAACGAGTAGCTCTCGTCGTTGATAAACTATATATTGATAACCAGTTGTTCAGAGACACAAAGATTACTCCATGGTTATTTTAAAAATTACAAAGTTCTCATAGATGAGGAAAATAAACACAATTCAAGCCCGGTTACTGATTGTAACAATACAATACAAAATATAGCTTTTCTATAAATCTTCACATATAACTAATTGAACACAAGCACTATTTCTACATAGTGAAGATAAACACTAAGTAAACAGAAGGCACAGTATGTGTGGATGGTGTGGTGTGTGTTTATTTTTATTTGTTATGTTTGGAAAGTTGAGTGAGTGAGTAATGAAATAGTTGCATATCCCAGAGCCAGTGTATTGCTGTGGGCCGGGTATGAGAGGGCTTTCAATGTTGTTCAGATGATGGATATACTTTTATAATGAATTATACGTCTTATTTATTTATTATCCTATCATGGGGAACTACATTTTTAAAATAAATTATATCTAATTATTTATTATCCTATTTTAATGGTACGGTCCATGGCCCTATACCCTAGACACCCACATGAATGGCCCAGATACTAAGGAGAAGTCCCTAACTGTTTTATGTGCATGCTGTAAGCGGTCTGTATGCAGCCAAAATGAGGTCAGGGACCAAGAGCAGCACTGCCCCCTCAAGATTCTGAGCCTGCTTGGCAGGGTTGGTCCTGCAAAGCCAAAGCCCCCTAAAGGGAGAGCATAATAAACAAGGAAATTCTCAAAGCTGCTAATGAGAACCTTGACGACCTTGTACCTAGCCGGTGGGGATTCCGGTGGGGTGCCCCCACCCAGGCAGTGGCAGTGCTGGCAACACTAGCTGCAGTAACCCATGGGGAGGGGGTCACACTCGGACATTCAGAGAGGGGGTATATTATTGTGGCCCTGGTGGCACGAAACCAATCGGACTGCATGGAGATGCTTGGGAACATGGTCAAAATGGATGACCGTATTGTGGGTGTTTCAGGAAGAAGGTGTACATTTGACCTCCATCATCTAGGATGTGACAATGGTAAATAAATCTCTACATTTATGCTCATTTTTTGCGCGGTCTTGCAGGCCTTCTCATGCAGCTGCAACTGCAAGTACATTTGTAAATCATGACCCATCTTGAGTTGGGCTCTGGGATGGTGCAATTGTTGAGAGGGTGAGCTTATGGTTGTGTGGGGGTAAGGGCTGAATGTGTGTGGGTGTATGTGTGTATCCCACAACTGTTGCGAAGGAAGAAGTAATAGATGTTAGGGACTATAGAGGATGATTCACAGCAATATGTAATAAAAATCGAGGTGAGGGCGATGGAAATGCATTTGGCAATGGATCTGCTTCGGTTCGGTGGATGGTGCTGTGTGCACTTTTCGAAGGATGGATCCCAGTCGGTCCGGGGCTGTGCAATGCGGGGGGTCGGGGGTGGTCTGCCGGGCATTGGGATGACAACCCAACTCGAGATGGGGGCTTTTGGCGGGTGGAATAGTGGGGACCAATTGGAGGTTTGCTTAGTGGAGATGCAAATGTCATGGTACAACTATATAGACACTCAATCATTATGTTACTTTTTAATAGGACGTTTACAAACATATATTTTGATAAAAATAATTGAAAGGTGTGTCTCATTATGGTAAGTGGTGAAATAAGTATAGCCAGTTACAATTGTAATGGCTTAGCAGATAATAAGAAAAGACGATCAGTATTTACCTGGCTAAAAGAGAAGGATTATAATATCTACTGTTTACAGGAAACCCATTCAACAGTTTTAGATGAAGTTTTGTGGAAAAAGAACTGGGGGAAATATATTTCTCCCATGGGCAAAGAAATTCAAAAGGGGTGATGGTTTTAATTAATAATAACTTTGATCCAAATGTGCAACTTGTCCAAACAGATCTTCAAGGTAGATGGATTATTTTAAATATGTTATTGGACAATAAACATATATGGCTTATTAACCTATACGGTCCGAATAATGATGATCCAAGCTTCTTTGACAATATATATAAGAATGTATCAACTCTACAAGCAACACTAGACTCTATTATTATAGTGGGAGATTTTAATACGGTCTTAAATACCTCTATGGACCGGAAAGGAAATCACACTACAAACTATCACCCTCAGGCACTTAAGGAAATCAGGAATGTCATGGATATATTGGAATTAGTGGATATATGGAGACTTAAATACCCTGACCTAGTGAGATATACATGGCGGAGGCTTAATCAAGCTAGTCGCCTTGACTACTTTCTTATATCATTCTCTCTGGCACCAAAAGTTAAAAAGTGTTTGATAGGGGACAGAATGCGGTCGGACCATCACATAATTGGCATATATATTACTCTTACAGAATTTCCACGTGGGCGAGGATATTGGAAATTTAATCAAAGCCTACTAGATGATAAATTGTTTAGAACTAGGACAGAAGAATTTATAACTGACTTTTTTAGACATAACATAGGTACAGCAGATCCCCATATTGTATGGGACACTTTTAAGTGTGCCTTTAGAGGCCATGCAATTCAGTACTCATCTATAAAACAAAAGCAATTTCGATCAAAAGAGTCCATATTAACAAAGGAAATTGAAGGACTAACAGTACAGTTAGATAACAATAAAAACGGTACTATAGAGGCACAGAATAAGTTAGAGGAAAAACAAAAAGAAATGGAGGAACTTATTCAAGAAAGATCCAGTGTAATATATTACAAAAATAAAGCGAACTGGATGGAATATGGGGAAAAATGCACCAAATTCTTTTTCAATCTTCAATATAGAAATGCTACCAAAAAAAACGTATTAAAACTTGTTACAAATGATGGAGTCACGCATGATTCACCAAATGATATTTTGAAAGAGGAAGTAAAGTACTTTAAGAATATATTTTCGTTTCAGGCTCCTCCATCTCCACTAACTGAAACTAATTGTATGGATTTTTTCCCTAATAATAATGTAAAATTAACATCTGTACAGAAAGACTCATGTGAAGGCCTAATTACAGAGGAGGAACTACTTGATGCAATTGGGGCCTTTAAGGATGGGAAAACTCCAGGACTGGATGGCATACCAGTGGAAGTATACAAACATTTTTTTGATATACTCAAAGGACCATTATTAGCTTGTTTTAACCACTCCTATATAAATGATAGATTATCAGACACGCAACAAGAAGGTGTGATATCATTATTACTGAAACAGGACCCAAGTGGTATATATAAAGATCCAGTCCATTTAAAAAATTGGAGACCTCTTACACTTCAGTGTTGTGATGCAAAAATCCTAGCAAAATGCTTGGCGCATAGAATAAAAAAAGTTTTGTCAGATATTATTCATCCTAATCAGACAGGTTTTTTACATGGACGATACATTGGAGATAATATAAGGCAAGTACTGGAAACAATAGAACACTATGAAATATCGGGGACACCAGGCCTGGTTTTCATAGCTGATTTTGAAAAGGCTTTTGATAAAGTACGACTGGAGTTTATATATAAATGCCTAGAATATTTCAATTTTGGGGAATCTCTTATAAAATGGGTAAAAATTATGTATAGTAACCCTAGGTGTAAAATAGTAAATAATGGCTACATCTCAGAAAGTTTTAAACTATCTAGAGGAGTAAAACAAGGTTGTCCACTATCGGCATATCTATTTATTATTGCCATCGAAATGTTAGCTGTTAAAATTAGATCAAACATTAATATTAAGGGATTAGAAATCCAGGGCCTAAAAACTAAGGTGTCATTGTACGCTGATGATTCATGTTTTCTTTTAAAACCACAACTAGAATCTCTCCACGGCCTCTTAGAGGATCTAGATACATTTGCTATCCTCTCTGGATTAAAACCAAATTATGATAAATGTACCATATTACGTATTGGATCACTAAAAAATACACATTTTACATTGCCATGTAGTTTACCAATTAAATGGTCTGACGGTGATGTGGACATACTCGGTATACAAATCCCAAAAGAAAGAAATGATCTCACTCCAATAAATTTTTATAGAAAGTTAGCAAAAATAGATAAGATCTTGCTACCATGGAAAGGAAAATACCTGTCTATTTGTGGGAAAATCACCCTGATTAACTCTTTAATCATATCACAGTTTACCTATTTGCTTATGGTTTTGCCTACACCTAGTGACCTGCTTTTTAAATTATATGAACAAAAAATATTCAATTTTATTTGGAACGGCAAGCCAGATAAAATTAAAAGGGCCTATTTATATAACGAATATGAATTCGGAGGGCAGAAATTATTAAATATTAAAGCATTAGACCTCTCACTAAAGGCATCAGTCATACAAAAGTTATACTTAAATCCAAACTGGTTCTCTAGTAGATTGGTACGAATGTCTCATCCTATGTTCAAGAAGGGCCTTTTTCCCTTTATTCAGATTACACCTGCTCACTTTCGGTTGCTTGAAAAGGAAATAATCTCCAAAATATCTTTATATTTTAAACAAGCCTTAGAAAGTTGGTTGCAATTTCAGTTTAATCCACCTGAAAGGACGGAACAAATAGTACAACAAATCTTGTGGTTAAATTCAAATATAGTAATTGATAAAAAAAACTGTATTTATCGAAGAAATGTTTAAAAAAGGTATAATTTTTGTGAATGATATCATAAATAGGACTGGTGGAGTAATGTCACACATGCAGCTAACACAGACATATGGAAATGTCTGCTCTACCCAAAATTACAACCAATTAATTGCAGCATTACCACAAAAATGGAAGAGGCAGGTGGAAGGGGATAAAAGTAAGGAACTTGTATGTCGGCCTTATATTAAAGAACATAAATGGTTAAAGAAAAGTGTGATAAATAAAAACATATACCAATTTCATTTAAGGACCAAAAAACTTACAGCTGTGCCATATAAATTGCAAAATAGTTGGGAAGAGATTTTCGATGTACCCATTCCATGGCACATGGTTTATGAATTGATACGCAAAACAACGCCGGATTCAAAACTTCGAATTTTTCAATTTAAATTATTGTACAAAATTCTTGCAACTAATAGAATGTTATATATATGGGGGATACAATCTTCCCAGCTCTGTAGATTCTGCTGTGAGGAGGCAGAGTCATTAGACCATTTATTTTGGTATTGTCCGCATGTAGCTCGTTTTTGGTCACAGGTCCAGGAATGGTTGAAGAATTGCAACATTTGCGTAGAACTAACGCTACAGATAGCAATACTGGGGGATTTGAAAAGCCATAGTCAATCAATCAATAATATAATAATTATTTTAGCAAAAATGTTTATTTTTAATTTACAATCCGTGGAAGCTATGAGAATAGGAAGATTCAAATCTTTTGTGAAGCATCACAGCACAGTTGAAAAATATATGGCAAATAAAAATCCGAAATGGATGATGTTGGAAGATAGATGGGAAAGGTTGAGTGGAGCTGAAGGGTGGGACTAATAACAAGATAAACAATGTAGGGCATACGGGATCTGTGAAATGTGTATAGGTAGCTATTGTGAAATAGCACAGTTACAAGTGGAAATCAAACTGGATGGACAACAGAAATAGAGGAAGGACTAAGAACAAACAAGAGAGAACTATTATAAAGTAGACTGTGTCTGTAAAATGTGTATAAGATGTATAAATTGAAGGTAAAAACAGAAATGTTTATCAGTTTACTCCAATTGGGGGATCGGTGGTAGGGTTTGCGGGGAATAATAATAAAGGTATACTCTTTTAAAAAAGTATGTATGTCTATGTAGGTATGTGTATGTATATATGTGTATATGTATGCATACGTGAATGGATATATATATTTACCCCCCCCCAAAAAAAAAAAATATAAAAAAAAAAAAAAAAAAAATAAAAAAAAAATAGTTCATTATAATGTGCACTCACAGTACACATGTTTTCGCCCACACACACAATCCACCGCTGAAATCCCTGATCACATAGTCCTCAATCACACACTGTCCCCTGAGCATCTCCTCTCTACGCACGCATGCACGCACACACACACAGAGTTGGGGCGTAACGGATTACATGTAATCCGTTACAAGTATGGGATTACAAAAAGACGGTAACTGTAATCCGTTGTGTTGCAAGCAAAAATATTGCAATCAGATTACAGATACTTTGAAAAACTAGATTATTATTTAAAAGATTACTTTTAAATTCAGAAAGGATGTTTGCGGAAAAAAAATGTTTGACACTTCACTGTTTTCTCAATGATGTTCAAATCAGCATTGAACAATAGCGCAAATTAAAAAAAAATGCATCTGAGCGAGTCTGACCACAAGTCAGAGACCACTATGATGACACACCAAATGCGGGAAAAGAGCAGGAATAGGCTTTTGTAGGCTACAGTCCAAGCTATGGCTTCCAATGGTGCGACTGCTGTCGGCATCCAAAGATTATCCAACTTGAATAAACGCTTAGAGGTAAGGATGACAGCAGTGGTGTAGTCTACGGCGATACAGATATCACTTATTATTGATATCTACATAGCACATTGATGTGAGTCACACTGCTGCTCTCTCATTTAGCTATTTGCGGTTTACGGATTGTGGTTGTTCACAAATCTAAATGTATATTTGAACCCAATAATAGTTGAATTCAAGAAGTTTATGCTGCCTATCAATCATTGTTTTTGAAACCAGTGGACAGCAAGTAACAAGTAGCAACAGCTGCATAGTGTGGATCCCAGCCTTTGGAATAAACATAGGGCTTTTATTCCTCAATCTAATTCATGCTGATAAAAATACATCCATAGGCCTAATGGACACATGCTCAAACTCGCACACTTTTGATAGACTTAAATGGGCAATCTGTAGTTGCTACATAAATTTTTTGAACTTATAAATTATATATATTAATGTAAAGATATACTTTAATCGTATTATTATATGTAGTAGAAAGCAATGGGTTAGAAGAAGCCTACATAACCAACCCATAAAGTAAAATGTAACATCCATATATGGCCAGTTATGTATTTTTGTCTTCTTCTAATGCCTCTTAAGGGGAAAGTAATCTAAAAGTAACTGAATGTAATCAGATTACGTTACTGAGTTTGGGTTGTCCAAAAGTTACATTACTGTTTACAATTTTGTAACTAGTATCTAACGGATTACATTTAGAAAGTAACCTACCCTACACACACACACACACACACACACACACACACACACACACACACACACCCTGCTCTCAATGTAATCCCCTGAATACCTGTGGCTCACTGGTGTAGGAGACAGACAGTTGTGTTGCTATGGAGCAGAGCGGGGGAGGAGAGGGGTTTTAAGAGGAGGGGATGGGAGAGAAGAGGATAGGATTGGAGATAGATGAGAGGAGGGGAGGGGGACGAGAATAAAATAGCGTTCTAGAGGATAGGAGAGGAAGGAAAGGAGAAGAGAAAAGTAAAGAGAATAGGATAGGATAGGAGAAGTAGAGGAGGGAGAGGATATAAAGGGAGGAGAGGAGGAGAGGAGGAGAGGATAGAAAGGGAGAGGAGAGCAGAGGGGAAGAAAGGAAAGAAGAGGAGGGGATAGGAGAGAGGGGAGCAGAGGAGAGGAGAGCAGAGAAAAGAGTGGAGAGGAGAGTAGGGGTAACAGCGGGTAGAGCAGAGCAGATACCTGTATATCCTCTTTAGGCGGGCTGATCTAAGTCAACACAGCTGGGGTAAGCGGTGATCGCTCGCTGGCTGGCTGGCTGATTGACGGACTGACTGGCTGCCTGATCTCAGATATTAAAATCTCTGCTCCAGCATTATAATCACCTCAGCTCACAAAGAGCAACACACGCACGCACGCACGCACGCACGCACGCACGCACGCACGCACGCACGCACGCACACACACACACACACACACACACACACACACACACACACACACACACACACACAGACTCATTGTATAGTCAGGACTCTCCACTGAGCACTTCTCCCCTCCCTGAAATGACATGATGTCACACTGAGCATCTGTATAGGAATAGGCCACATACAGGGCTACATGTCAATCTAACAGTCTAGGGAAAATTTATTTAAAAAATGATTGAGCTAAATTGGAGTGATTTTGCTCTTTTCTCATAACTTTTCTTGTTGAAGCTGTCTCTTGTCTTAATGCTTTAAAGTACAATTTCAAGCACTTTTTATAAAATCTGAAAAAAACATTTTGTGTGATGCATAATTTACTGCTGTTGAAATAATTGCTGTGAGTGTGATAATTCCAGTGATTCTTTTGCAACATTCCTCCTCTTCACTGGATCTTCACACCAGATTAAACACCCTGGTGAAGAAGTGTGTGTGTGTGTGTGTGTGTGTGTGTGTGTGTGTGTGTGTGTGTGTGTGTGTGTGTGTGTGTGTGTGTGTGTGTGTGTTCTCCACTACCCTATAGTTAGAAGGAGATGACTGACTGGAGAGGAGAGAGAAAACATAAATGTACATGACTAATCTGAATCTCCTAGACCAGACTGCTCCAGAGCAGAAACATACTCATTATTTATATCTGGCTATGTCTCAAATGGCACGCTATTCCCTATATAGAGCACTACTTTTGACCAGGACCCATAGGGGGATCTGTTTAAAAGTAGTACACTATGCAGGGAATGGGGTGCTATTTGGGACACAGCTCAGAGCGATGACGTACCTTGTATGGCCTACTAATCTAATGTCCACCCCTCATCTTGTTTTTCAGGCAGAAGTACAAAAACACGTCTCAAAGGTACGTCACATGGTATCTGTCTATCTATCTATCTATCTTCTCTCCCTCTCCCTCTCTCTCTCTCTCTCTCTCTCTCTCTCTCTCTCTCTCTCTCTCTCTCTCTCTCTCTCTCTCTCTCTCTCTCTCTCTCTCTCTCTCTCTCTATATATATATATATATACACTGCTCAAAAAAATAAAGGGAACACTAAAATAACACATCCTAGATCTGAATGAATGAAATATTCTTATTAAATACTTTTTTCTTTACATAGTTGAATGTGCTGACAACAAAATCACACAACAATTATCAATGGAAATCAAATGTATCAACCCATGGAGGTCTGGATTTGGAGTCACACTCAAAATTAAAGTGGAAAACCACACTACAGGCTGATCCAACTTTGATGTAATGTCCTTAGAACAAGTCAAAATGAGGCTCAGTAGTGTGTGTGGCCTCCACGTGCCTGTATGACCTCCCTACAACGCCTGGGCATGCTCCTGATGAGGTGGCGGATGGTCTCCTGAGGGATCTCCTCCCAGACCTGGACTAAAGCATCCGCCAACTCCTGGACAGTCTGTGGTGCAACGTGGCGTTGGTGGATGGAGCGAGACATGATGTCCCAGATGTGCTCAATTGGATTCAGGTCTGGGGAACGGGCGGGCCAGTCCATAGCATCAATGCCTTCCTCTTGCAGGAACTGCTGACACACTCCAGCCATATGAGGTCTAGCATTGTCTTGCATTAGGAGGAACCCAGGGCCAACCGCACCAGCATATGGTCTCACAAGGGGTCTGAGGATCTCATCTCGGTACTTAATGGCAGTCAGGCTACCTCTGGCGAGCACATGGAGGGCTGTGCGGCCCCCCAAAGAAATGCCACCCCACACCATGACTGACCCACCGCCAAACCGGTCATGCTGGAGGATGTTGCAGGCAGCAGAACGTTCTCCACGGCGTCTCCAGACTCTGTCACGTCTGTCACATGTGCGTGTGAACCTGCTTTCATCTGTGAAGAGCACAGGGCGCCAGTGGCGAATTTGCCAATCTTGGTGTTCTCTGGCAAATGCCAAACGTCCTGCACGGTGTTGGGCTGTAAGCACAACCCCCACCTGTGGACGTCGGGCCCTCATACCACCCTCATGGAGTCTGTTTCTGACCGTTTGAGCAGACACATGTACATTTGTGGCGTGCTGGAGGTCATTTTGCAGGGCTCTGGCAGTGCTCCTCCTTGCACAAAGGCGGAGGTAGCGGTCCTGCTGCTGGGTTGTTGCCCTCCTACGGCCTCCTCCATGTCTCCTGATGTACTGGCCTGTCTCCTGGTAGCGCCTCCATGCTCTGGACACTACGCTGACAGACACAGCAAACCTTCTTGCCACAGCTCGCATTGATGTGCCATCCTGGATGAGCTGCACTACCTGAGCCACTTGTGTGGGTTGTAGACTCCGTCTCATGCTACCACTAGAGTGAAAGCACCGCCAGCATTCAAAAGTGACCAAAACATCAGCCAGGAAGCATAGGAACTGAGAAGTGGTCTGTGGTCACCACCTGCAGAACCACTCCTTTATTGGGGGTGTCTTGCTAATTGCCTATAATTTCCACCTTTTGTCTATTCCATTTGCACAACAGCATGTGAAATTTATTGTCAATCAGTGTTGCTTCCTAAATGAACAGTTTGATTTCACAGAAGTGTGATTGACTTGGAGTTACATTGTGTTGTTTAAGTGTTCCCTTTATTTTTTTGAGCAGTGTATATGTGTATATATATATATATATATATATATATATATATATATATATATATATATATATATATATATATATATATATATGCATATAGAGAGAGGGAGAGAGAGAGAGAGAGAGAGAGAGAGAGAGAGAGAGAGAGAGAGAGAGAGAGAGAGAGAGATATGCATATATATATATATGTGTGTGTGTATATGTATGTATGTATGTGTATATATATATATGTACGTGTATATATGTGTATATATGTACGTATATACAGTGGGGCAAAAAAGTATTTAGTCAGCCACCAATTGTGCAAGTTCTCCCACTTAAAAAGATGAGAGAGGCCTGTAATTTTCATCATAGGTACACTTCAACTATGACAGACAAAATGAGAAATTAAAATCCAGAAAATCACATTGTAGGATTTTTTAATGAATTTATTTGCAAATTATGGTGGAAAATAAGTATTTGGTCACCTACAAACAAGCAAGATTTCTGGCTCTCACAGACCTGTAACTTCTTCTTTAAGAGGCTCCTCTGTCCTCCACTCGTTACCTGTATTAATGGCACCTGTTTGAACTTGTTATCAGTATAAAAGACACCTGTCCACAAGCTCAAACAGTCACACTCCAAACTCCACTATGGCCAAGACCAAAGAGCTGTCAAAGGACACCAGAAACAAAATTGTAGACCTGCACCAGGCTGGGAAGACTGAATCTGCAATAGGTAAGCAGCTTGGTTTGAAGAAATCAACTGTGGGAGCAATTATTAGGAAATGGAAGACATACAATACCACTGATAATCTCCCTCGATCTGGGGCTCCACGCAAGATCTCACCCCGTGGGGTCAAAATGATCACAAGAACGGTGAGCAAAAATCCCAGAACCACACGGGGGGACCTAGTGAATGACCTGCAGAGAGCTGGGACCAAAGTAACAAAGCCTACCATCAGTAACACACTACACCACCAGGGACTCAAATCCTGCAGTGCCAGACGTGTCCCCCTGCTTAAGCCAGTACATGTCCAGGCCCGTCTGAAGTTTGCTAGAGAGCATTTGGATGATCCAGAAGAAGATTGGGAGAATGTCATATGGTCAGATGAAACCAAAATATAACTTTTTGGTAAAAACTCAACTCGTCGTGTTTGGAGGACAAAGAATGCTGAGTTGCATCCAAAGAACACCATACCTACTGTGAAGCATGGGGGTGGAAAATCATGCTTTGGGGCTGTTTTTCTGCAAAGGGACCAGGACGACTGAACCGTGTAAAGGAAAGAATGAATGGGGCCATGTATCGTGAGATTTTGAGTGAAAACCTCCTTGCATCAGCAAGGGCATTGCAGATGAAACGTGGCTGGGTCTTTCAGCATGACAATGATCCCAAACACACCGCCCGGGCAACGAAGGAGTGGCTTCGTAAGAAGCATTTCAAGGTCTTGGAGTGGCCTAGCCAGTCTCCAGATCTCAACCCCATAGAAAATCTTTGGAGGGAGTTGAAAGTCCGTGTTGCCCAGCAACAGCCCCAAAACATCACTGCTCTAGAGGAGATCTGCATGGAGGAATGGGCCAAAATACCAGCAACAGTGTGTGAAAACCTTGTGAAGACTTACAGAAAACGTTTGACCTCTGTCATTGCCAACAAAGGGTATATAACAAAGTATTGAGATAAACTTTTGTTATTGACCAAATACGTATTTTCCACCATAATTTGCAAATAAATTCATTAAAAATCCTACAATGTGATTTTCTGGATTTTTTTTCTCATTTTGTCTGTCATAGTTGAAGTGTACCTATGATGAAAATTACAGGCCTCTCTCATCTTTTTAAGTGGGAGAACTTGCACAATTGGTGGCTGACTAAATACTTTTTTGCCCCACTGTATATATGTATATGTATATATATATATATGTATGTATATACATATGTGTATGTATATGTAGTAGCTACCGAATGTCATTTTTGGTGAGTTTGGACATTTTACAATGAGAGCCACTGTGCAAGTTTTGATGCATGCTTGTCTGAAGGACTGTCTGTGTGGAGTCTTGAGTCGCTAGGGCAACGGGCCTGCCTGCTCTGATCTGAGAAGAGGGGCAGACTGAGGGGCAGAGAACGGAGAGGAGAAAAAATGCAAGGAAATCAGGATAGATAGCAGTGGCAGCAGTACAGATAATGCATCCACAGTTAAAGGTTAAATGAAATTAAATCCAAATTGCTTCTCAAACACTGCCGAAAGCTAACACTATATGATGCCTTGTCTCCTTATTAATTTAGCCACTTACTTAGCTAACTAGCAAGTTAAACCATATACACAGCTTCCACTTTCTCCCATTGTGCTATTTACAAACAAATGTGACTGGCTCAACTTTTCTGGGGAACTATGGTAAGCTTCATAATGTAAAATAATGTGACAGGTGAAATGAAGAACGCAATCTGCTTTCTCCTAATGTATTGCACAAGTTGACTGCAGATATGTACTTAAAAATAAGCTACAAATATTCACAAATCTATTGTAAAACTTCTAAATAGTTTCAACAGTATTGACGATATTGAAAAACCATCCCGTGGCTGTTTCAAATACCAGGGCATAATGTATATACAGTATACCACCCACGCCTAGTGTATATAGCAGGGAGGGGCAACTGCCAGCCTGCAGCCCCCAATTTGAAGGCCCGGAGATCAATTTCCAAAACAAAGAAAAAATACATATATTTTTTGGGGTGGGAGGAACTCAGTCGGGGTCTCAATTTACTGTTGAGAGTTAGAATATTCGAATACACACGGTGCAATTTCAAAATTAGGTTTTTCTCCTGTTATGTCAGTCACTGACAGTCACTCAATTACCCCATGTCAGCAAAAATGGTTTTAATGGTAAGTTATCTAAACTTGTAGTAATCATGGTCAAATTACCGACCGGGGGCCCACATTGATTTTGTTAGTCACTCTTACTCAGATATCATAAAAACCTGCCAACATTTCTCTCCACCTCATGGAAAAATGTGTAGAATTGCAGCAAACGTAACATTTTTATTTAAGTCCCATGAAAAAAAGTATTGATTGCAGTAAATGCACTCTAAAACAAAAATGTTTCTCTCCACTGTCAAGAGAGGGGCCACTAAATTGTTTTGCTTGCAAGGTGTGGGTATGGATGTGGGTACGCAGACCTGCGAGCCACTGCGGCCCCTCATGATGAGTTCAGATTTTTTTGTGGCCCCCACACCCATCAAAGTTGCCTATCCCTGATCTACAGAATAAAACATGTAATGCTCTTGTTGAAGCTATACTGTATGTGGGTTTAAATACTATATTCATACTACACAGTACTGTGTTGGTTTAGAGCGTCTTGTTACATCCCTTTCATACTGTATGGTGGGGTCAGTAGCTCTCACAGAGAGCACATTCAGAGACTGTTAAGTTGGATCAATTGGCCTTCACACACACACAAGCACAAACGCACGCACACACACATGCACACACACACAAACACACACACAGGGAGACACGCACACACATAAATGCGCACGCACGCACACACACATATTCACACATACTGCATTATGCAGTCTACTGTTGAAAGCTTGCATTCATGCAACATGCTCACACATAGGTGCTCTTCCACAATGACCCTTGTAGGAAAGAGTCAGGCCCTCAGCACAGGTTTTGTCTGTCTGTCTGTCTGTCTGTCTGTCTGTCTGTCTGTCTGTCTGTCTGTCTGTCTGTCTGTCTGTCTGTCTGTCTGTCTGTCTGTCTGTCTGTCTGTCTGTCTGTCTGTCTCTAAGGGTGGGTGTGGATTGTGAAGTGTGTAGAAATATAATGATACAGAACTCTGCATTAGTATTTAACGCAGTATGTATAACCAGATGTTGTTATACTGTATTCAACACATGTATATAACACATCTGCCATGCTGATCCTCAATAAGGCCCTAAAAATTGTCAAAGACTCCAGCCACCCTAGTCATAGACTGTTCTCTCTGCTACCGCACGGCAAGCGGTACCGGAGCACCATGTCTAGGTCCAAAAGGCTTCTTAACAGCTTCTACCCTCAAGCCATAAGACTCCAGAACAGGTAATCAAATGGCTACCCGGACTAATTCTATTGACCCCCCCATCCACCCACACCATTTCAACACTGCTGCTACTCTGTTCATTATCTATATATTATCTATGTTTATTATCATAGTCACTTTAACTCTACCTACATGTACATATTACCTCAACTAACCTGTGCCCCAGCACATTGAGTCTGTACCAGTTCCCCCTGTATATAGCCTTGCTACCTTTTTATTTTACTGTTGCTCTTTAATTATTAGTTATTTTTATATTTTCTTTTTTTCTTTTCTTTTTTTTTTAACTTCAGTTTATTTTAGTTAATGCTTTCTTTACACTTATTTTTTTTTAAACTGCATTGTTGGTTATGGGCTTGTAAGTAAGCATTTCACTGTTATGTCTACACCTGTTGTATTCGGTGCATGTGACAAATAAAATGTATTTTGATTCAACAGAACTGTTACATCGTCTCAGGAAGGTTACATCGTCTCAGGAACCCAGAACAAAAATCTTGCGTAATTGCGTCAGATGCTCGATTAAGTCCTAGGAGGAGATAACGAGACTAGCAAGGTCTCCACCGCCCTAAATGGAAACTCTGAGACAAATCATTGGACAAATGTCCTCTCCCCTTCCAAAATTCAAAAGATGCGAACACCTGTAAAATTGTTATTTGTTACGAAAAAAATCTGTGCACCGGAACAAAGTTCCTTGTTAGTCGTCGCATCCCACAGTCTGTTGACAGACGCTGCGATACCATCCTATATTACGTGTGTTTGTCCACAAAAGATTAGACTAGAGGGTACAATATTTGGCCACTGAGTCAGAGAGCAGTCTGTTATTAAGGGAGTTGTGAACTGTGTAGTTGCGCCGATCGCATGGAGTTATTGTCCATTCTCTGTGGTTGATGAACCAAACATTTTTAGGAATCTTCATGAATAGATAATGTTAGTTAGTGGATTTGATTGTAGCAATAGACTTTCAAATATTGACTCCTGGGTGAGTCATTTCAACTGGCCCATAGAGTTCTCTCTCCACTAGAGGTACCCATTGAACTATCCCACTAAATCCACTCAATGTGACATCAACAGGGGATACTGTACAGCAACAGGAGATACTATACAGTATGTTGAAAATGTTCAAAAATGTAATCGATCAATTGCAATTAAATCCCAACATTCTGGACTGCTGTTCAAATGTAGCTTTGAGGATGCCATAGCTCAAATGTATTTACTAAATGTGTTTCTAGTTTAAGTGGCCATAATTTTACTGAAGCTCTATATACTGTTATAGTGTAAAAGCTTTCGATAAGGCATCAATGACATGAGCAGAGCAGATATGAGGCAAGCTGTGACTCTAATAGCCAACTGTCAGTCAAGCTGTTTCAGTAAAAGCGTGAAGACATGATGTATTCATAGTACATGTACATGCAGCTTGTCTTCAGAGTGAGCAGAGGCCAGATTGGTCACTCCACAAAAAGAGTGCCTTTTGCATCCCTTTGATATTTTAAGTAGACATTTTGCACCAATATTGCATTTTAAAAGTCTTTTTTCATATGAATAAAGACTTGCTAAAGTGCCAAAATTCAGCATTTTGACATCAACCTTGTGTCATTTTTAGGAAGATTTGACCCCACTTAATCCCCAAATTTCTACAAGTTTCATCATTATTGTTAAGCCCAAGTTATTTTTTTGCTTTGACAAAGTCATTTCTGAAGATTAATATTTATTTAATGTGATTAGTGATTAATTTACATCTGTCCCTCATTTTAAGGTCAATCCTGTTACGTAAACTGAACTCTAAAATAAAAATAAACATTGAACATCTGATAGTCAAAAATCATAGTGTAAAAGCAGGTGAGCTGGTTATACTCTTTGACCATTTTCTAGTGTTTAGTGTTGGAAAACTGAGCGGGTCAAGCATAACACATCAACCCTGTTACCCAAAGATAGACAGGCTACAACTGTTTTAACAATCAAATGTGTTTGTGAAGCTTGCGTTCAAGTGCCACTCCCTGTAGCCAAGCTTCCATTCCCCCCTGTCACAAGGGGATTTATGGCTGATGTAGCCCTTTCCTGCTGTCAATGACCAAAAGTGCTCTCTTTTGGTCATTGAGTGCATATGAGTCTCAGCTGTGCCTCTGACAGTCAACCGTCGGTCAAGCTGTCTCAGTAAAAACGTGAAGAGATGATGTATCCATAGTACATGCAGCTTGTCTACAGTGAGCAGAGGATAGGGCAGGAGGCTATAAACTACTTTCATGTTTGTATTCCTGGCTTTGACTCCTCTCTTCTCCGTCTATAGCTATTGTGTGTTCACGCACAGTATGTATGATCAGTAGGTACTGTACGTCTCTGTGTGCACTGAACCCTTTCCCTGAACCCTCTCTATCTCATCTATTCTGTTGTGTGAATGTATGCTCAGTAGCTCCTTGAACCCTTTCCACCCAAATCTAAACCCCATGTTGTGTGTGTGTGTACTTGATTATACTGTGACTCCAATCCAGTTTTAACCTTCTATTGTGCACATATGTGAAGTATGTTCAGTAAGTCTACGTCCCTGACCCAGCAGCAGCAGATTGGTTAGTTGATTCACTGTGCTGTGGTGTTTCCTGGCAACCAGCTGTTCTCTCCTTTCTATTTTCCCCCCTTTTCATACTCTCCAATGATAGGCAGCTGTTAATGGACAGCCAATCATTGTGAAGTCTAGCCAATCTATTCAGGAATGTGGCCTTCATAATAACAATTGAAGGTACTGCAGATGTTGATCTCGATGGTTGGTTTAACTATAATGTTGAATTGGTTTCTGATAGAGGTGATATTTTTGAACAACTTGGCATCTTCTCAAACTCTGTTCTAGTGTTGGGCGACGTTCAGATTTCCATACCTTCATAGCGTGCCTGTGCCATCCCGTGGTATACAGCATTACCGATAGTGCGCACAAGGGGCCTTTTTCTTTTTACGTAAAAAAGGCAAAAAAACATCACTTACCAGAATTCTAACAAGTACTAAAGAATCCCCATAGCTGATGCTAGGTAAATGCGAACGAGCGCATGCAAACATTTACTAGTAAGATAGACAACCCAGCTCATGCAAGTATCTTAAAATGCATTTTGCGGCATACATAAAACAAATACTAGACAGCAGTGATCTTAATCCAGGAGGAGATTGTCTGTGCTGCTGTTAGCGACCAAGAAGCTTGATCTTTCAAGCTAACTTTAGCCACTTAACTAGCTAACGTTAGCAAGTTAGCAAAACCCAGCTGGACATAAATTATGGCACACCTTACATAGTTAGTTAATTTAATAGTTATAAGATATATAACTGGCTAACATTACTAGTGAATTTCATGCAATGTAACTTGATCACCTCACTTAAATTGCGCTGCAGGAGTGACTCAGCTCACAAATCTCCAGTTTTGTTCGTTGTGCTTCTTTGTAAAAAACACACGTGACTGGCTCAAACAACTGTTTTGGGTAGCTAGTACCGGTAAACTTCATCATGACAATAATCTAAGAGGTGAAATTATGAACGTAATCTGCTTTATCTATTGTCGGTGCACAAGTTGACTGCAGGTATTTTTTAAAAACTACAAATATTCACATTTATAAAAAACCTATATTGACGGTATTGGAAAATCATAAAGGTTTTTTCAAAATACCCCGGGATATAATATATACTGTACGGTATACCTCCCAACCCTACTCTATACACATACACTATGTGGTTGGCAGGTTGCCACACCAGTGAAAATAAGTCAGTGTCCTAATGTATATGGACAGAGACAATCAGCCTGTTGATATAGGGGATGTATAGGACCCTTGTTTAACCATAACTACAAGAATGTCTGAACAATAAAAGGCAATCACTAGTGAATATCCTGTCCTTGTTTTTGTGTCACTCTTATTCTTTGTTTATAATCCCCTGATGTTGACTGTCTATTCTAAACAGAACTGCCTGTCTGCTCCTCTCTCGTCTCCTCTTGATTAGATCAGACCCTGCAGCACCATGCTTCCTTAGAACCAATTCTGCCACAGAATGAAAGTGTTGCAATGCAATTACCAATTCCAATTCCTCTACGTTCAATCTGTGTCACGTACAGTACCTCAGGCTCCCTCTGATTTCAGTTAACAAGCAAGCATCGAGATTTAGTTTCATGTTTTTAAATAGCTATCTGTTTGTCAGGTTATTACCTTTCCATAGACATTTGCTTAACATGTGTGGTGTTTTTGTTGGATATATAGACGGGTTAGCTGATAACGGCACGAAAACGATGCGTGTGCTTCAATGTGGCAGAAGTCTGTGTGTGTTGTGATTCTGGATGGACAGATAGCTAGCAACAATGACAAGATGCTGCCATAGGGAAATCGTAAGTGGCTCGTTTCAGCTAGTTTTATCTTGTTCTTGATACCATGTCTTGTTTTGAGGTGTTTTGACTGATGTCACGTCTAGGCTAATATGGCAACAACAATTATTTTTATTTTTTTAAATATGGTATACATGTTGTCAACAATCTAAGCCAACCTTGTCTGTTTTGCCCCATAGTTGCGCACCCATTGGTTTTGTTGCTAAACAACCAAACCGCCTATACAGTTAATTGAACCCATTTTGATCTAATGGAGAGACAACGCATTACAATTTGTTGTTACTATAGCAGCATGTGACGTGTCATCTATGGGACATCGTAGTAGTCTGTGGCTTGAGGTTGATGCATAGTGCTCTGGAGTAGATCAATTAAGCATACACAAGTTCTGGATGAGAGCACTTTCATTGTGGAGATTCACTCTACAGTTATTAATTGTTCAACACACACTGAGTCCAGGAAAGACAGGCTGCGTGTGTAAAGCTAGTACAAGACTTTACAGTTGAAAGTGTTACTCCACTTCACATACTGCCATACTGAAAATCCTCATAGCACCACAGGGCTAACAGAGCTATCACAATCACATGCTAACAGCAGAATTGGGGCGACAGGTAGTCTAGCGGTGAGAGCGTTGGGCCAGTAACCAAAAGGTTGTTGGTTCAATTACCAAAGCCGACAAGGTGAAAAATTGGTTGATGTGCCATTGAGCAAGGCACTTAACCCTAATTTACTCCAGGGGTGCTGTACTACTATGGCTGGCCCTGTAAAACAACATATTTCACTGCAGCTATCTGGTGTTTGTTTTTTCATGGGGGGGGTTCTGGTGCCTTTTTGCCTTTTTTCTGCCTCTGCCTTTCTGCCTTTTTTCCATGACACAGATTGAAATACGGTGAGAGCTAAATGCAGAGCTACTGAGTAGTGCACCGTTTCCTTTCACTCTTGTCAGGGCAAGGAGAGGAACACCAGACCAGCCAACATACCTGGGTTTAAAGACTATTTGAAATAATTTCAAATATTGTGTCTGTGTTCGATTGAGCTTGCCTGACTTAATGGACTAATACAATAGTCCTAAAATGACAAACTGGCACTCCAGGCAAGGTAGCGCAAATGCTTTAAGTATTTGAAATATTTTGAAAGGTATTTGAACCCAGGTCTGGCAGAAAGTCAACAGATATAGAAGAAAAGTAACCTGCTCTGCACTGACTGTGGGCTCTGGGCCCTGTCTGTCTGTCAGATACAGGGAGGAAAGAAATGACTAAAGGTGTTGCACACACGCACGCACAGATAAACACACACACACACAGTTGGATTTAGGAATAATTCAGCTCTACTAGACCGATAGTTAGGAATAGGCCCGATGCACCTGTAGTGGAAACACAGTAAAGGAATATTTCACTAGGGCCCTTAGAAGCACATGATCAATGGCTTGACATGCTTTTATTACTTACTGGAGTGGATGTTATTGTACATTATATTCTATAATTTGTTTGAAAGCTAATGACTGATTGTGCCTCAGAGTCCTTAGTGTCTTGTAACAAATGAAATGTAGCAAGCAGGCCAGCATGCACACAATATTTGGGTGACTCCTCACTCGTATAATAGTTATTTAGTTTAGTGTGCCCCTATCCTGCAGTAAATGACCAAAATGGCCCTTTTTGTCTCATGGGTAGAATGTTATTAATATTCTTCAGAATAAAGATTGTTTTTAAAAAAAAACAGACAAAAATCCAGTTTTGTTATAGTTCAGTCTTCTGTGATGTATATAAAGTGTAATATTGGGATGCAAACTCAAAATTGAATACATTTCAACTCTATATCTGACATGGTACAGTTGTCTTTTTTGGACAGGTTTTCAAAAAATATCAAGAAAGCTGTAATTTGGGATTTATTTGGATCCTCAAACAAGCCCTAAAGGATATGTTTTGCGCTTAAGAATGGGAGAATGGAAAAAGCATGGTAAAGCAATCCATAATGGCATCCAAATATAGCCCTGTATTCCATGCACCACAGCCAACACCAATATTGGGCTGGCTCAGGCCCAATGCTGACCAGTGACTGAGATTCTACTTGGTTATGGGTTGCTAACATCAGTAATAATTATAATGACATTTAATATAAAGAAATACATAATTATAATATATGCAATTTAGCAGACGCTTTTATCCAAAGTGACTTACAGTCATGCATGCATTCATTTTTATGTATGGGTGTCCCCAGCGGGAATCGTTGCAAGTGCCATGCTCTACCGACTGTGCCACTTTTGTTTTACGTCCTGAACATACCCAGTACCCAAGGTTCACTATTGATTTGGCTCTGACTGGTAGGGTACCCTATTTACAGCTACTCTAGTTGTTTGTTGGTTTGTCTTCTTCTGTTCATAAGATTAATTCTAAACTCTCAGGTGAAACACATCTGAGCTGAGGTGAACCTTCAAGGTAAACCCTTTACAGTCATGATACTGTTTGTAGCGCCCTTTCAACAATACTTTGACTTCAACCTCTTCACCCTCTTTATGTTGTCTCTCCACGCTGTATTGTATTTCACCTCTGTCACAGTTTTTTTATTTTTTTATTTCACCTTTATTTAACCAGGTAAGCTAGTTGAGAACAAGTTCTCATTTACAACTGTGACCTGGCCAAGATAAAACATAGCAGTGTGAACAGACAACAACACAGTTACACATGGAGTAAACAATAAACAAGTCAATAACACAGTAGGGGAAAAAAATGAGTCTATATACATTGTGTGCAAAAGGCATGAGGAGGTAGGCAATAAATAGGCCATAGGAGCGAATAATTACAATTTAGCAGATTAACACTGGAGTGATAAATCATCAGATGATCATTGTCAAGTAGAGATACTGGTGTGCAAAAGAGCAGAAAAGTAAATCAATAAAAACAGTAAGGGGATGAGGTAGGTAAATTGGGTGGGCTGTTTACAGATGGACTATGTACAGTGAACTAGATAAGTGTAGAACATTGTTATAATAGCAAAATTGTGTCTTCAACATAATATTACAGCTTAAATAGTGAACATTTATGGAGAGTTTCACTGCTTTCAGAACCAATCATGTTTAGCTTTTCAAGTTTAGAAGAGTTGCGTAAGTCATTGTGGTGCCAGTACATATTTTCCACTCTTTGATGTCAAGCGCTGAAGTGAGTTTCTTAGTTCCTTCCCTCCCGGACAACAGGCAGTTGTGTTGAAAGACCCAAAGCAACCTAACCCAATGCCATTTCAAAGGAACAATAGTCTCTCATGGCAGACTGTTAACATGTAAAATCAAATAGCTAGCTAGCTAGGGCATGCAAAGTTTGATTCTGCATTCCAAGATTATGTGAACACTTGTTGCATCTTGTTAAGTTTTGTCACGTGATATCGTGTCAGGTCAAGTATAGCCTGGAATATGTTCTGTCTGTTACAGCTTGATATAACCTGCGAAATAGTGTCAGTTGTTGCGACTATTAGGCCTATTAGAGTAGTACAGTATCTCTCTCTAACATCTGCCTCCTTTTTTTTGAAACAGCTTTCCTCTTCCCCCTGCTTTCATCAAGTGTTTCCTCATGCTGAAGACATGATTAGATCCAAGCTGACAGGAAAATGGCTTGGTAGTGCTTGAATAGCAGGGTCGGGGAGTAACGGATTACATGTAATCTGTTACATGTAAGGGATTACAAAAAAACGGTAACTCTAATTCGTTACGTTACCAGCAAAAATATTGTAATCAGATTACAGATACTTTTGAAAAACTAGATTACTTCAAGGATTACATTTAAATTCAGAAAGGATGTTTGCAAAAAAAATCTTTGACACTTCTCTGTTGTCTCAATGACATTCAAATCAGCTTTGAAAAAAGGTGCAAGTTTAAGATTGTTCCACCTGAGCAAGTCTGACCACAAGACAGAGACCACTATAATGACACACGAAAAGTGTTTGATGGACCGCAGGAAAAGAGCAGGAATAGGCTTTTGTAGGCTACAGTCCAAGATATATCTTCCAATGGTGGGACTGCTGTCAGCATCCAAGGATTATCCAATTTGAATCTACGCTTGGAATTAAGGATGACAGAAGTGGTGTAGTCTTCGGTTATACGGATATAACTTATTATTGATATCTACATAGCGCATTTATGTGAATCACGCTGCTGCTCTCTCATTTGGCTATTTGCGCCTTACAGATTGTGGTTGTCGTGGATGGCAGTTCACAAATCTAAATGTGTATTTGAACCCAATAATGGTTGAATTCAAGAAGTTTAAGCTGCCTATCAATCATTGTTTTTGAAACCAGTGGACAGCCAGTGAAAATATGCTCTTGCAACCGCTGCATAGTGCGGATCCCAGCCTATGGAATAAAAGTGTGGCTTTTATATTTCTCAATCTAATTCATGCTGATACAAAATATATATCTATAGGTCTAATGTACACATGCTCAAACTTGCACACTTTTGATAGGCTTTAAGAGGCAATCTGTAGTTGCTACATCCATTTTTGGACTTATAAATGATATTTATATACAGTTGAAGTCGGAAGTTTACATACACCTTAGCCAAATAGATTTAAACTCAGTTTTTCACAATTGCTGACATTTAATCCTAGTATAAATTCCCAGTCTTAGGTCAGTTAGGATCAACACTTTATTTTAAGAATGTGAAATGTCAGAATAATAGTAGAGAGAATGATTTATTTCAGCTTAAATTTCTGTCATCACATTCCCAGTGGGTCAGAAGTTAACATACACTCAATTAGTATTTGGTAGCATCGCCTTTAAATTGTTTAACTAGCGTCCCCCTTTTTCCTCCAAACATAACGATGGTCATTATGGCCAAACAGTTCTATTTTTATTTCATCAGACCAGAGGACATTTCTCCAAAAGGTACGATCTTTGTCCCCATGTGCAGTTGCAAACCATAGTCTGGCTTTTTTATGGCGGTTTTGGAGCAGTGGCTTCTTCCTTGCTGAGTGGCCTTTCAGGTTATGTCGATATAGGACTCGTTTTACTGTGGATATAGATACTTTGTGCCTGTTTCCTCCAGCATATTCACAAGGTCCTTTACTGTTGTTCTGGGATTGATTTGCACTTTTCGCACCAAAGTACGTTCATCTCTAGGAGACAGAACGCGTCTCCTTCCTGAGCGGTATGATGGCTGCGTGGTCCCATGGTGTTTATACTTGCGTACTATTGTTTGTACAGATGAACGTGGTACCTTCAGGCATTTGGAAATTGCTCCCAAGGATGAACCAGACTTGTGGAGGTCCACATTTTTTTAATGAGGTCTTGGCTAATTTCTTTTGATTCTCACATGATGTCAAGCAAAGAGGCAATGAGTTTGAAGGTAGTCCTTGAAATACATCCACAGGTACACCTCCAATTGACTCAAATGATGTTAATTAGCCCATCAGAAGCTTCTAAAGCCATGAGATCATTTTCTGGAATTTTCCAAGCTGTTTAAAGGCACTGTAAACTTTATGTATGTAAACTTCTGACCCACTGGAATTGTGATACAGTGACTTATAAGTGAAATAATCTGTCTCTAAACAATTGTTGGAAAAATTACTTGTGTCATGCACAAAGTAGATGTCCTAACCGACTTGGCAAAACTATAGTTTGTTAACAATACATTTGAGAAATGGTTGAAAAAGGAGTTTTAATGACTCCAAACTAAGTGTATGTAAACTTCCTACTTCAACTGTAAAAGTTTGGACACAGCTACTCATTCAAGGGTTTTTCTTTATTTTTACTATTTTCTACATTGTAGAATAATAGTGAAGACATGAAAACTATGAAATAACACATATGGAATGATGTAATAACCAAAAAAGTGTTAAACAAATCAAAACATATTTTATATTTGAGATTATTCAAAGTAGCCACCCTTTGCCTTGATGACAGCTTTGCACACTCTTGGCATTCTCTCAACCAGCTTCATGAGGTAGTCACCTGGAATGCATTTCTATTAACAGGTGTGCCTTGTTGAATGTTAATTTCTGGAATTTCTTTCATTCTTAATGCATTTGAGCCAAACAGTTGTGTTGTGACAATTTAGTATACAGAAGATAGCCCTATTTGGTAAAAGACCAAGCCCATATTATGGCAAGAATAGCTCAAATAAGCAAAGAGAAATCGACAGTCTATCATTTAAGACATGAAGGTCAGGCAATGCAGAACATTTCAAGAACTTTGAATGTTTCTTCAAGTACAGTTGCAAAAACCATCAAGCACTGTGATGAAACTGGGTCTCATGAGGACCGCCACAGGAAAGGAAGACCCAGAGTTACCTCTGCTGCAGAGGATAAGTTCATTCGAGTTAACTGCACCTCAGATTGCAGCCCAAATAAATGCTTCACAGAGTTCAAGTAAGACACATCTCAACATCAACTGTTCAGAGAAGACTGTGTGAATCAGGCCTTCATGGTCGAATTGCTGCCAAGAAACCACTACTAAAGGACACCAATAAGAAGGAGAGACTTGCTTGTGCCAAGAAACATGAGCAATGAACATTAGACCGGTGGAAATCTGGTCTGATGAGTCCAAATTGGAGATTTTCGTTTCCAACCGACGTGTCTTTGTGAGATGCAGAGTAGGTAAATGGATGATCTCCACATGTGTGGTTCCCACCGTGAAGCATGGAAGAGGAGGTGTGGGGGTGCTTTGCTGGTGACACTGTTAATGATTTACTTAGAATTCGAAGCACACTTAACCAGCATGGCTACCACAGGATTCTACAGCGATACGCCATCCCATCTGGTTTGCGCTTAGTGGGACTATCATTTGTTTTTCAACAGGACAATGACCCAACACACATCCAGGCTGTGTTAGGGCTATAAGACCAAGAAGGAGGGTGATGGAGTGCTGCATCAGATGACCTGGCCTCCACAATCACCCAACCTCAACCCAAATGATAAGGTTTGGAATGAGTTGGACCGCAGAGTGAAGACAAAGCAGCCAACAAGTGTTCAACATATGTGGGAACTCCTTCAAGACTGTTGGAGAAGCATTCCAGGTGAAGCTGGTTGAGAGAATGCCAAGAGTGTGCAAAGCTGTCATCAAGGCAAAGGGGGTATACTTCGAAGAATCAAAAATATTTTTGGGTTACCATATCATTTCATAGGTGTTATTTCATAGTTTTGAGGTCTTCACTATTATTCTACAATGTAGAAAATAGTAAAAATAAAGAAAAACCTTGAATGAGTAGGTATGTCCAAACTTTTGACTGGTACTGTATATCCATTGTTTCTTGAGAACCAACCATGAGAACCAAACATATAAGCTTGTTTTTCTCCAATGTTTGTAAATATTATAAATGTAAACTAACACTGTATATCCTCATAACATGGTTAAAACAATAATTCTGAGAGTGGTTACATTTCTCCAGGCCCATCCCTCATCTTTTTACCAAAACAGGGGCAGGGAGCCGTTTTGTTATTGTTTCATTTGTGGATTTGCCCTTTAAACAGCTGCATATTATCAAGACATCAAAGTGTGACCAACAAAAAGGTAAACCATAGGCATTTAGCAAATGCAGGTTATGGCATACATTTTTCACATGTAAATTGCACTTTTCAGTGAATAGTACTATACTTTATGCTACTTCAGTGCTCAAAGCATGCCATTCCATGAGCGCAGCATTTATTTTTCATCTCGAATCAACGAGCCCAATCAGTCCTCCATGACAACAAAATCCTAAACAACAGAGTAGGGCTGGCTAATAAGTCCTTAGTTTTGGGGTTATGCTCAGGTAAAACAATTTGACAAATTTATACTTCCATATTTAATTGTATTATTATATGTAGTAGAAAGCAATGGGTTAGAAGAAGCCTACATAACCAACCCATAAAGTAAAATGTAACATCCATGTATGGCCAGTTATGTATTTTTGTCTTCTTCTAATGCCTCTTAAGGGGAAAGTAATCTAAAAGTAACAGAATGTAATCAGATTACGTTACTGAGTTTGGGTATTCCAAAAGTTACGTTACTGATTTACAATTTTGGACAGGTAACTGTTTTAAAGCGCACCCACTCATTAGAACACCTCGATATGTGTGGGAAATATTGTTGATTTACCGACTGAGGAATTGTGACAAAATACGTGTTGTTTATGGCCGTGTTGTTTTCAATTTGTAGTGTAAAGTTGATTCACTTGAATGACTTAAATATTTTGGCATAATCATTTTGGTTTGGCAAGCTAATTTTGAATACAGTCAAAATAATATAATCAGGGCCTCCCGGGTGGCGCAGTGGTCTAGGGCACTGCATCGCAGTGCTAACTGCGCCACCAGAGTCTCTGGGTTCGCGCCCAGGCTCTGTCGCAGCCGGCCGCGACCGGGAGGTCCGTGGGGCGACGCACAATTGGCATAGCGTCGTCCGGGTTAGGGAGGGTTTGGCCGGTAGGGATATCCTTGTCTCATCGCGCTCCAGTGACTCCTGTGGCGGGCCGGGCGCAGTGCGCGCTAACCAAGGGGGCCAGGTACACGGTGTTTCCTCCGACACATTGGTGCGGCTGGCTTCCGGGTTGGAGGCGCGCTGTGTTAAGAAGCAGTGCGGCTTGGTTGGGTTGTGCTTCGGAGGACGCATGGCTTTCAACCTTCGTCTCTCCCGAGCCCGTACGGGAGTTGTAGCGATGAGACAAGATAGTAATTACTAGCGATTGGATACCACGAAAATTGGGGAGAAAATGGGATAACATTTAAAAAAAATAAAATAAAAAAATAATAATAATATAATCAATCAGTATTTGAGTGACAGACTAGTTGGAACTTGTCTGATTTTGTGCACTACAATGTATTTGTCAATGAGGGTATTTTCCTGAAGTTGAGACTTCTTGTTGCTTGCTTTTACCCCAAAACCCACATTTCTCTGTGTGTGTGTGTGTGTGTGTGTGTGTGTGTGTATGTGTGTGTGTGTGTGTGTGTGTGTGTGTGTGTCTGTGTGTGTGTGTGTGTGTGTGTGTGTGTGTGTGTGTGTGTGTGTGTGTGTGTGTGTCAGGGTTGTCTTCCATCAGATGATAGTGTTTGAGTGTTTGTTTCCACCTCCAGGAGGAATGGCATTCCCAGAGTCCCAAATGGCACCATATTCCCTATAGTGCACTACATTTGACCAGGGACCATAGGGCTTTGATCAAATGTATTGCACTATGTAGGGAATAGGGTGCCATTTGGAAACATCCCCACTGTTGGTGATGTTTATCATCAGTTTCCTCCAGCTGGGTTGGGGTGAGAAAGCGTGCCTCAACTTCACATACAGTAAGTTAAACAACCATATATTCTGTTGATTAAAGCACCGCAGGGCCTCCCACCGCTCTGTGGTCCCCCCTACACACACACATACATACGGACACACACACTCCCAACTCCCTTACTCTACTCTACGCTACTTTCCTCTACTGTACTTTACGCTACTTTACTATACTTTACGCTACTTTACTGTACTGTACTTTACGCTACTTTACTCTACTGTACTCTACACTACTTTATTCTACTGTACTTTACACTACTCTACTGTACTTTACTCTGCATTGCACCATCCACACATCATCCTGGCAAAATAAAAGATATTGTGATTTAATGACCACGTCTTGATGTTTAGCCAGCCCCTCTGACCAGCCTCTATCCATCTTCATTAATTTCTATACAGAACATTTGCTTAACAACTTGTTTTAAAAAATCTGCTCACACGGGACGCCTTGAAGTTGAGGCAGCAGACCCCAAAACATTCTGTATGTGATGAAGTTCGGTGATAAGGGGGCTGCTGCAGGGTTCTAAATCTCTCGATGGACAGGAGAGATTGTTTGTGCTCACACACACACACACACACACACACACACACACACACACACACACACACACACACACACACACACACACACACACACACACACACACACACACACACACACACACACACACACACACACAGGAGTCCAGAGGTATCTGTTTGGGATTGTTTGTGGTTGTTTTGGGTACTTGGGGGTTATTTTGGATACTTTTGGGTTCTTTTGATGACCTGTTTGTGGTTGTTTGGGATTGTTCCCCTGGCTCTCTCCTCCTCTCTGTCTGAGACTAGGAGAGCAACACTGTGATGTGTCCTCTATGGCCTTTCTCATTGGTCTGTTAGAGAGAGCATAGAAAGGGAGTAGAGAAAGGGAAAGAGAGAGGAGAGCGAGAGAGAGGGAGAGGGCAGGACCATGGACTAGGGGGACTAGCAGGGACCAGGCAGGACCAGTTGTCTCAGAGCAGCACAGTGCAACGTGAGGAGAGGAGCAGCTGGGGACAGCCCAGCCTCACACAGAGCTCCCTGCTCCTATCCCCAACCCAGCCCAGCCTGGGCTCATACTTTAAATGGAAGAGTATGTCACGATCAAGAGGAAGCTTCTCCACAGACCCGTCTTCAGGTAAGACAGAAAGAGCAACTGTCCGTCCCCAGGAAACTACTACTAATAGGTCACTCTACCTACTGTACCTGCCTCTCTTCTGCTTCTCTTTCCTGTGCTGCTCTTGTTGAGGGTGAAGGCTCATATCAATCTACAAGTGTGGTCGGTCTACCTACCTGCCTCTCTCCCTATCCTGCCTGTCTTCTCTGTCTTGCTCCTGCTCCTGCTCCTGTGGAGTGTGAAGGATCATATTAAAGGCTGTTTCACCTGCCTACTCTTTCTGCCTGATGATCCGGACTGTGTCAGTTCCGTTGGTATAACTACACTAGCTATGTTGTTGCAGTAATCATAGTCCTATCTCATGGCTGGATAATTCCCAGAGCTCTCTCTCACTGTTATAGCACACTCTCCAATATCTGTGTGTGTGTGTGTGTGTGTTCTAAGGAGTAGGAAGTGGAGTGTACTAACTACTCCTGTCTGTCTCTGTTGTGGTTCGACGGTCATTAAAAGCAGAACATTGTGGCATGGTTCATTGGCCCTGACGGTTATTAGACGCAGGTTGCTAATAGCTTCTTAGCATGTAAAACAGGAGGGAGGGAGGGAGGAAAGGAGGAAAGGAGGGAGGGAAGGAGAGAGGGCTGGTAAAGAAATGCAGCGGTGTAACAGGTCCCTCTCTCTGCTCTGCTCTTACAGAGTTAGTCAGGGCACATCAATATTTAGCAGCTACTTCGCTTCATGAACTGCTGTTTTAAAGATGTTTTAAAGCACTTGTTTCTCAGGGGTAGGAAGTGTTCTCACATTGTTCAGAATTAATCTGCGCTGAGTCTGACATAGTCTGACAAAATGAAAGCACGTGTTTCTCTGGACTATGAGGGGAGGCGTTGTCACATTGTTCAGGATGGATGCCTCTGCTTTGTCAGTCAGGACTGGGTTTGGAAAAAGCTGTCATTTCCCAAGTCACCTCTATGAATAGATTCCACCATGGAAATGAATATAGACTGTAATCTGAGTGGTATTGTTTTGATGTTTCTTCTTCTCCTTGATCTACTGCGGGCGGTCCAGCAGGGTCCTGTGGAGGTGTCCAGTCCTAGTTTGAGAACATTAGTAATTTCCCAAATACTTCTACGTCATGGTCATAATCAAAGTGTATCTGGGTGGTGTTGTCGCTTATGTTTCTTGGATTGTTGAATCCTGAGCCCATACTGAACTAGTGACCCCATAAGATGGAGGGGGACTCTTTTCCTTAAGTTTTGTGGGGCCTGTGGGGTCTTGTGGAGTACTGGGGTCCCCTGGAGTCCTGTGGGGTCTTGTGGGTCTCATGGAGTCCTGTGGGGTCTTGTGGGTCCTGTGGAGTCTTGTGGGGTCTTGTGGGGTTGTCATGTTCCTTAGTCAACCTATGGTGCTCTAATCCTCCGCTAGCCCCCCGAAACCTTTCCAGGCTTTGATACTGCTGGGAAGACTGTCTGCATGGGAATACTTGTTTTCTGACTGATACACACATGCACACACACATATACACATACACACACACACACACACACACACACACACACACACACACACACACACACACACACACACACACACACACACACACACACACACACACACACACACACACACACACACACATATACGCACACATGTTCACACACACACTCTCTCTTTGAATCAAGCCATGTCTCTGGACTGGAAATGAGGCACACTATCTTATGTTTACAGTATTACAACTGAAAAAGAAAAGGAGAGGCGCAGACTCTAGGAGCTCAGATACAATAATTGAATAACCAACGTTTCGACAGACACGCTGTCTTCATCAGGGTATAATGACAAACACTGCGGGTCACTAGTTTATATACTTTGAAAGGACACACAGGTGTCTGTAATCATGGCTGGGAGTGGCTTGATTTACAGATATAAATAGAACATATAAAAAGCATGAATGGATAACCTACGATCATAGATACAATTTGGCTACATAGGCCTATAAACATTTACAATGAATAGGAAAAGCACAATAATCACAAGAATGGCTTCAGATCAAAGTCTACGTTGAGACTGAAGTGAGCAAGGGTCTGTAAATTAAAGATCCAGGCAGCCTCTCGTTTTAACAATAAATTGTCATGGTCACCCCCTCTCCTAGACGATGCCGAAATAGCGAAGGGACAAAATAGAGTGGTTTGCTTCCAAAAAGTGGACCACAACTGGGTATGTCGGGTTATTGCACCTGATGGTGCTACGATGCTCAGAGATCCTTACTTTTAATTCGCGCTTCGTTTTACCCACATACTTTTTACCACAAGGACAAGTTATAAGATAAATAACTGCCTTAGTGGAGCACATGATAACACCTTTTGATTTGGATCTGTTTCCCTGTTTGAGGGTGTTTGAAGGATCTACATTTGTAAGTGCCTTTGCATTGAGCACAGCCATTACACTTGTAGTTTCCATCCGGTAGAGGCGCAAATAGACCTTGTGTGGTGGTATTTTGGTGTGGTAAATCAGAGTTTACCAATTGATCTCTGAGATTTCTGCCAAGTGAGTATAGTACAGTATAACAACTGACATCCCAGGCTGCACTTCAATTCCCAGTGGATAGACAGAAAGAGTAGAGGGACTAGAGGGGCAACATGACATCTGTACTGGATCATCATGGCTGAATATGTGTATCCCAAATGGCACCCTATTCCCTATATAATGCACTAACTTTGACCAGAGACCATAAAAGTAGTGCACTATAAAGGGAGTAGGGTGCCATTTGGGACGCGACCCAGATGAATAAATAACATGATGTTTACTGTGAGACGAGAGGGACCAAACAAACATGTTGGTCAGGATATACACACACACACACACACACACACACACACACACACACACACACACACACACACACACACACACACACACACACACACACACACACACACACACACACACACACACACACACACACACACACACACACCAAACAGCGGTGACCCTTTGTGACTGCATCCTGGGACTAAAGGGGTGTAGGGTTCAGTGCTACAGAAAACAGTCCAGGAGATCGACACTATCTCAAACACCAAGGTAGATAAGCTTGACCAAGATCATATTAAAACTATTTTCTCAGCACAATTCACAAAATTAGGGAAAACAATAGAGTATTTTTTTGGCAGGTCTTCAAATCACCCTTTGCTGCAAAACTGTAAAACAACATTGATAATTTTATTGAATTAAGTTTGTTATTAGTTCCTTAATTTAGCCAGGGACAGAGCTGAGACTGATATCATTCTTTGGAGATTTGAAAGACGAAGAGCGAATAGTTTCCCCTCTGTGGTTAGAAAAGTTCAGTCAGGCTCCACTTGAGATGATCATGGTTTATGCCTGTACTAAACCTAGCACACATGAAGCACATTTTGCTCTGCTATTGTATAACAGAAAACAGCTGTCTGGTTTCCCCTTGTCGTCAGGCCTTGTGTATCATCTGGGTTGGAAATAAAGTACCAAAGTATATAACAACGCCAACTTCTGACCTACTTCTGCAGCCAGCTGTAACTTCTTGTGAGTCTCGGCTGTGGCTGTGGAATTGCGAGCCAAATATGATCTACATAAATGTACTTCCCTGTCCATCGCAAATGGCTACAGTCTAACCATCACAGTTAGGAGATCTGTGTGTGTGTGTGTGTGCGTGTGTGTGTGTGTGTGTGTGTGTGTGTGTGTGTGTGTGTGTGTGTGTGTGTGTGTGTGTGTGTGTGTGTGTGTGTGTGTGTGTGTGTGTGTGTGTGTGGGTGGGTCTGGTGTTATGATATAATTCACCTCAGCTGTCAGAAAAACGTCTAGCAAACAGTTAAATGACCTCTCTCCATCTCCATCAAAGATGACTACAGAGGGTTTTGAGCCGAGAGAGAGAGGCCTCTGACTTTCCCCAGAGAGAGCATTATCTGTTTTTCATATGGCCGTGTGTGTGTGTGTGTCAACTCTGAAACCACTGACCCCATGGCCTGCTCTTCGACTTACAGTACAGCCAGCACCCCTCAGAATAGTCATCTGCTATAATGGGATTATGGGGAACTGCTGTTTGTGTGTGTGGGTGTTTGACGTGCCAGGATTTACAGTGTACTTTGCAGTAGGTTATCCTTCATGTAATGAGAGTTTATGGAGTCTTAGCCCTCCCATTACATATAGAACAAAACAGAACAGGAGGTTGATAACACAGAGGTGAGGGAGGGCTGGAGGGAGGAGGGGGAGGGAGGGAGGGGGAGAACAGGATGATAACAGAGAGATGAGGGAGTCTGATTTATCATGTATCACCCAGGAGACTGGTCTAATTACCCTCTAGTCACACCGACTGAACTAAGATGTCACCATACACCAGAGGTGGAACCAGGGATGGTGAGACTATGGAACCTCTGTTGGCCCTGTGAGAAACTGAAATCTCTGTTGACTTGTAGGATGAGATGTCCAACAGAGATACTGGTCAGAGTGTAGGACTTTGTCTCTGTCTGTTGTGCCAAACTAGGAATAGAACAGACGTGAGATCCATTTAGGGACCACCCAAGAGGCCAGTTTACAATTCAGAATAAACCAGAAGCGTGTTATATGGGTTATATTATCTAAAATGTGGCAAGCCAGAGAAAATACCTTTTTGTTTAGTTATAACTGCCTGGTCTCATTAGAATGTCAAAATAGTGACATTTAACTATTCTAGCTATATGTCACATAATAGATGCTCCCTCCTCCCTCCATCGCCTCTGACCGTTCTACCTCCATTCTCCTGCCTCCATTCTCCTGCCTTAACCCCCATACTTTTTGATATTGTTCAATTTGTTATATCTAATCTTATTAACTTAAATGTGTTTATTGTATGTGTAGCCTATGTGTTACTGTAATTCAGTCTTTTAGTTGCCAAAGTAGCCAACAAGGTGAAAATATTGTCGGTGTGACCTTGAGCAAGGCACTTAACCCTAATTTACTCCAGGGGTGCTGTACTACTATGGCTGACCCTGTAAAACAACACATTTCACTGCAGCTATCTGGTGTATGTGACAATTAATTTCCTTTAACTTTTTTTTTACACATGAAATAAACCATTATCCTCAAACTGACATTACTTATCATAACATACTAGTTAGCCTATATGTCACATAGCGTGGATAATGTTAGAGACAGGTTAATGGTAAGGGTTATGGTTAGGGTCTGCAACATATGTCTGCAACATACATCGGATGTAAATTGCTTTTTGTCGGCTTGTTTTAAACCCCGTTCCTGTGAACATGTTTGAGTTGAACAGTCCCTGTTTCAGTTAGAGAGTCTGTCTGTCCCTATACTGAAATCTATAGGGCTGTCAAACATACCACTACCAACACCAGATTTCTTTTGTCGGCAAGGTTTTACCAAAGGTCCTGTGAACATGTTTGAGTTGGAGAGACCCAGTGTCAGTTAGGAGGCCTGCAGGTCTGTAGAAAGCAGAAAGTAGGCCCAGGCTCAGACCAGTGTTAACATAACACAACAAGGCCCTGTCCTCACCAAGTGTGTTTATAGGCCAGTGAATGACCGTTTTTTAAAAGCTTGAGCATCTGAATTGGAAAGCCACCAAGAGCGCTGGAACCACTCACTTGTCAGAATGATGGAGCCTTGAATGGTAAGCCGGTTGTAAAACTCACCAGCTTACATCGGAGTTTGGTTTGTTTCCCATACAAAGTGTTATTTAAAATAAAATAATTGTACAGCAAAAACATTCCAAAGTATAATGTACTGTAGGTCGTTTTGATTTCATGGATCAACACATTAAATTACACATTGACAAAATTTCTGTTTTGGTAATAGCCTGTATCATACAGGGATGTTATTTTTATTGCCATCAATAGATCCCCTCTGTGAGTCCATGTTGTTGACAATCTGAAAGCATGGGAATTAGTTTATTGAGGAGCCATTAAAGACAACCACCCAAACACAGTGACAGTATCCCAAATGACCCCATAAAGTAGTGCACTAAATAGGGAATAGGGTGCCATTTGGATTTCTTAGCAACATGAAAAGCATTCTCGTTTAGCCTCTGTGTTCCTGGGGCACCACCAGGGTACAGATCTGTTTATTTGTTGAAATAAATGATGCACAAAACCAGTCTAGTTCACAGTCAGACAACATACTGCAGAGAGTCTGGACTTTTTCTGGACTTTTTCTTTTTTCATACATGAAATGTAGTAGCAATCATCCACCGCTGTTTCTTGGAAATGGGTCGTTATCGGGTCATAAAGTAGTCCTGTGGGTGCCATCTTCAGGGGTGAGGAATGGTGGATCAGTCTGTCTGAGAGGTTGGCAGAGAGGAGCAGGGCAGGGTGCCCCAACTCTATTCCAGCCCTGTCACTGTGCCCTCTGGGGCCCCAGTCTGGGCCCTGGTGACGGCATCAGCCCCTTCCAAGGAGGAGGACACAGTTAACTCATGGGAAAATGCTCTCTTGTAGGTCTGACATGTCCCGTTGGATGCAGCTAAAATCAGACATCCCCCTATGTCTTTGTTTGTACTTCTTGGAGGCCCAGCTCAGAAAGAAGTTCCTGAAGGCGATACAGTTTCACATAAAGCCTATTTTAATCTGACCCTGGCAAATTGTTAACTTTATTCATTTTCATTCTTTAAAAACCTCACACAGGTCCCTAAGGGTCCTCTTACAGTATGTACTGTAGTCTATATAGTTCTATGACGAATATACTCAAAATATTTCATAGTCACAGTAAGAGGATAATATATGTCAACACATGGAGTTAGTTTCTCATTATATTGAGCTCTGAGTTGAAGTCCTGGACAGCAAAGATAAGGCTATGGTTGTGTACCAAATGGAACCCTATTCCCTATATAGTGCACTACTTTTGACCAGTGCCATAGGACTGTGGTCAAATGTTGTGCACTGCGTAGGGAATAGGGTGTAATTTGGGATGCATCCTGCAGCTGTAGGATCTTAATTTGATCCAGTTTGCTACAGCAGGAAAATAATCATGCAGCAACAGGAAATGTGAATTATTATGTGCATTTTAATTGATGGGCATTTTTTGTAGGGGTTGATACATTTTACATGTTAGGGCAAATCAAGTCTGACATTTTAAAGTGGAAATTACAAACTTTAGAAGCCTTTTTAAACCTTGAATATACTACAAGTTTGCATTTCCTGCTGTACAGGAAAATTCTCATCAACAAAATAGTTCCTACATATAGATCCTACATCTGTATGTGAGTGTTTAAAACATTGGTACTGTACAACATCATCTGAGAGTTGTCCAGATGTCTTAGGTTTTCTACTTGACCAAAATGTCAAACAAAAATTCCAAGAGCTCATGTGAACTCTGATAAGCAACCCAGTTGTTGAGAAAGATATGGCACATGCTTATACAACTGAACTTGTTGTAACATGTTTGACCTGTCTTTAGTCCCTTTACCATTGTAAAGTCCATGTTTTTTCTATTTCTTAAGAAATATCTCAATACTGCTACCTTTGTGGCTGTTTCAACTATTAATATACTGCCACTTTATTCAGAATCTTTTATCATATGCTAACCTATACTGAAACATACTGAAATCACATGAAAAAGTAATTTTCGCTTGCTTCCAAAGACAAGGTTGTGTTATTGTGACCCAGATAGATCCACCAATCAGGGCCACTATTTATATTTATCTGCTGTGTGATTGGTCTAATCCGGGGTGTGTGAGATGGAAGACATCAGGCCAGTGCTGTGGGGAGTGACAGAGGAAAAGGTCATATGATTGATAAACCTACGGCTGGAAACACTGTGGGGGAATAGCCCTGTTGTTATTCCCCCACCCACTACACATGAACTATTCCCATGGTTTCAGTGGTTTCAAACTGTAGTCTAAACGCTGTGTCTGTGACAATATTCAAATCAAATCAAATTTTATTTGTCACATACACATGGTTAGCAGATGTTAATGCGAGTGTAGCGAAATGCTTGTGCTTCTAGTTCCGACAATGCAGTAATAACCAACAAGTAATCTAACCTAACAATTCCACAACTACTACCTTATACACACAAGTGTAAAGGGATAAAGAATATGTACATAAAGATATATGAATGAGTGATGGTACAGAACGCCATAGGCAAGATGCAGTAGATGGTATAGAGTACAGTATATACATATGAGATGAGTAATGTAGGGTATGTAAACATAAAGTGGCATAGTTTAAAGTGGCTAGTGATACATGTATTACATAAAGATGGCAAGATGCAGTAGATGATATAGAGTACAGTATATACATATACATATGAGATGAGTAATGTAGGGTATGTAAACATTATATTAAGTGGCATTGTTTAAAGTGGCTAGTGGTACATTTTTACATAATTTCCATCAATTCCCATTATTAAAGTGGCTGGAGTTGAGTCAGTATGTTGGCAGCGGCCGCTAAATGTTAGTGGTGGCTGTTTAACAGTCTGATGGCCTTGAGATAGAAGCTGTTTTTCACAAAGAGTTTCAGAGTAGGTGTGCTGATCTAGGATCAGTTTAGCCTTTTAGATCATAGTACATATGATTATATAGACAGGGGGGACCTGCCCTAGCACTCCTACTCTGAGACACTTTTTGAAATCAGACCCTGGTCTGTGGAAACCTGTTGCTACTGAATGTGTGATAAGTGAGTTGGAGAGACAGTTGTTTTGAGGGACTGTTGCCAACTCTCACCCTGGCTGCATCTCACTCTCATCCAAAGTGCACCAGATACTATATCAGGCTAAATGCAACAGTAGATGTAATATCACAGGCAGTTGACAATGTGGAAGAGATGGCTGTCTTCAGCTTGATTATGCAAGGCAAATGTTTACTTTCTGCATCCTCATTAGAGTCATGTATTGAAATATTTTGATATTACAGACCACTATTAGGTGCAACAGGTGTCACTATTTACGGTCACGTCAATGTAGGTTGAGTTCACCATGTTTGAGCCGCTCCTAGGTGTTTGTCTTGTTGTAGCTTACAGAACAAGCTAATGCTGGGGGTGGCAGTTTGCCAATAGTAGTCAGTCAGATTTTCAATTAACACTGAGCACAATATAATACACAGGAGGCTGGTGAGGGGAGGACGGATCATAATAATGTTGGAATGGAGTTAATGGAATGGTATCAGCACTAGGAAACCATGTGTTTGATATGTCAATGCCATTCCATTTACTCCATTCCAACCATTTCTATGAGCCTGTCCTCTTCAATTAAGTTGCCGCCTGTGATAGAATAGTATAGACTTGGCACATGGCTCACTCATCTTGACTGGCAGAGCGGTATCCTGCTGTGTTTCCCCTCTGAAGACAGAAGAAGGAAAGACTAGAGAGAAGGAAGACAAATGACTAGATAAGGCAAACAAGCCCACAGTAAAGGCACCATAAAGTCCAAGGCTTATCAGTCTCTCTACTACATACATTCTGCTCACTTCGTAAATGGCTTTCCCCTGCTCACTTTGTATGCAGATGCGTTGGTTGTTTTTCGTACTGTATTGTGTGTGTGTGTGTTTTCTGTATTGTATCCTGGCTTTCAGTCAGTTGATCCTGTTGTTTTGACAGCTTGGGTTTTAGGATTATGTGTTCATATAAAACCACATGTCAATAACACTTCAATACTTCTGAATCCTCCTCTGTTACAGATTTTCACATAATAACACCTCAGATTGAAAACAGATGCTCCTCTTATGGTCTTGCCTTGCAGCAGGGATCTTACAGTAGGTTTGCATCCCAACTGGCACCCCCTATCCCCTATATAGTGCACTACAGGCCCTCTGGTCAAAAGTAGTGCACTATCTGGGGAATAGGGTGCCCTTTGGGACACATCCCAAGTCATTTTGCTGAGGATTGGTTGGTCGGTTGGGCGTCTGGTGTTTGGTGATAGTCTGTGTGCCCACCGAGGCGAGCCATGGCACAGTGTCAATCCCCTGTTGTTTTTAATGATGCACTAGTCCCGTGGTAAATATTTAAAGATCTGTATGAGACCAAAACCAAAGGCTTCACTGACTTTATGGGCTTTGTTGATCAGGCGGTTGGAGTTCAGTGGTGCTATTTCTCTGGATGTCTAACACACACACACACACACACACACACGAATAATGTTTACATACTGTTTTACCCACTTCATATGTATATACTGTGTTCTAGTCGAGGCTCATCCTAAAGGGCCCTTGGTCCTTTGTAGCTCAGTTGGTAGAGCATGGTGCTTGTAACGCCAGAGTTGTGGGTTCGACTCCTGGGATCACTCGTACTTAAAATGTATGCACATATATCTGTGAGTGCTTTGAATAAAAGCATCTGCTAAACATTTTTTTTCTTTTTCGAGCCCCACAGTTGAGATGTCATAATACCGATAAAACCTAGCGGTAAAACAGGGAAATTGTTCCAATCGTTTTTAACCATGCATTTTTCCCATGGGAGATTTTAGGAACACTTAAAATAAGGGCTATGTTTCGTGTAGGCTTACCCTGGCCTGACGTTTTGATAACTGTGAATCTTTCTTCGACAAGGTGACTTTTATCAATATATTCAGCCCCATTAACTCTCTATTCAGCCCCATTAACTCTAATTAGCAAATGCTAATTAGCGTCAAAGTAGACATCATGCAAGACTACAAATCCCTGCAAACTCCTGCACGTCATCTCTAGCTGACACCTTTGTTAACAGTTTGTGTCAGTTTAAAACTTGCACAAGACTGATCACAGAATTGTCCATTTAAGCCAATTTATTAATTACTACATTTAGCTAACATTAGATAGTTAATGCAGAGATTCTTACCTTTGCCTCGATTCGGCAGTCTTGTCTAGATCATCATGGCATTTGTACTTCTTTATGATAGCCACTTTAGCATTTAATTTTGGGTGGGGGGGTAAATCCAGGTGAATAAATTGATAAAAGTCGCCTTGTCCGAGAGAGATTTACACAATTATCGAAAGGTCACACCAGGGTAAGCCTACATGAAACACAGCCCTTATTTTATGTGATTCTAAAATCCCCTATGGGAAAAATGAATGGAACCATTTCCCTGTTTGACTGCTAGGATTTATGGGTATTATGACTCATACTGTGGTGCTCTATATAACTAATGCTGTACACACCTTTTCTATAAATGGTATTGTCCATACTGTCTATTTCACACCATTATATACAGTGCAGCAATACTTAACAATGCAAAACAATACACCCCCCCAAAAATAAAAAAATAAAAAAGAAATGTAAGAAATATATACAGTACCAGTCAAAAGTTTGGACACACCTACTCATTCAAAGGTTTTACTTTATTTTGACTATTTTCTTCATTGTAGAATAATAGTGAAGGCATCAAAACTATGAAATAACATATATGGAATCATGTAGTAAACAAAAAAGTGTTAAACAAATCAAAACATATTTTAGAATCTTCAAAGTAGCCACCCTTTGCCTTGATGACAGCTTTGCACACTCTTGGCATTCTCTCAACCAGCTTCATGAGGTAATCACCTGGAATGCATTTCAATTACAGGTGCACCTTTGTTAAAAGTTCATTTGTGGAATTTCTTTCCTGCCTATTGCATTTGTAGGGGGATTTGTGTGTATTGTTAGGTATTACTGCACTGTTGGAGCTAAAAACATAAGCATTTAGCTGCACCTGCGATAACATCTGCAAAATATGTGTACGCAACCAATAACGTTTGATTTGACTAGACCAGCTCAGAGACTGTTGAGTTGTATCGACATACAGTACTGTTCTCCGTGTACTATGTATTATCCAGTGTTCATGAGCTCATATATGAAGATGAAATTTGAATCCAACTTCCTCTTTGCAGATTGAGATGCCTGGTGAAGCAGCTAGACAAGGGAGAAGTGAATGTGGTGGACCTGAGGAAGAATATAGAGTATGCAGCCTCTGTTCTAGAGGCAGTCTATATTGATGAAACCAGGTGAGTGCATTTCAGCTGAATTCAATTCCATGACTACATCAAATATTTTGCACTCTGCACCCCGTTAAAGGTATGGGAAATAACTGCACAAATACAACTCACATAAAATATGGTACTCATAGATAGTAACCTATTCTGATGATCAAATTCCTTGACAGATCGAGTGCTGTACAACCAGTAGAGTACCACAAGTGCAGTACTACTCTGTTTTGGTGCCTTAGCTCAGACAGTTTGAAAATATACTTTTTCTATGCAAACTGTGTCTTTGTGTCTGCTGATCAAAGTCCTTCAGTTCTCTCTGGGTGTCTTCTCTGGGTGTCTCACTTCTCTCTGGATGTCTCACTTCTCACTGGATGTCTCACTTCTCTCTGGGTGTCTCACTTCTCTCTGGGTGTCTCACTTCTCTCTAGATGTCTCACTTCTCTCTGGGTGTCTCACTTCTCTCTGGGTGTCTCCCCCGTCATGGGGGAACGTCCGATTACTCAAAGGAGCACTCCATACTTTACTTCTTAAACTCCATGTGTGAAGTTTTCCATCTCTCCATGAGGAGACTATAAAACTAAAGTCTTACTGAGCCACACATCCCTCTCAGTCTGGGTCGTTGTGGCTGTAGTTGTTGATACAGACTGCAGAGTGACTGCAGAGTGAGTCAGCTCAGTTGGGCTCTCCAGTGATAAGCAGGTGTTGCATAGCCTGTAGTCTGATTGCAGAGCTCATCTCTCTCTCTCGCTCACTTTCTCCCTCCCCCCCCCCCCCCCCAAATGGCACCTTATTTACTATGTACACTCTTAGGAAAAACCTAAAAGAGTTCTTCAGATGTCCCTGTAGATGAACTCTTTTTGGTTCCAGGTAGAACCTTTTTGGGTTCAATGTAGAACCCTTCCCCTACATCTGTGCACATGGGCTTTGTGCACTATAAAAAGATTAAGGTGCCATTTTGGATGCAGACTTTGATTGAATCATATTTGTGTAGTAATTGCATTTCCCATCATCATAATATATTATCATTTATTTTCACGGTAGCTCGGTTTTACAATTTCAGAATAATTACTTGCAGAAGGAAGTCCTGCACCCTTATCGTGATTCCGTAAGCCTCATTTCCTTACGTTAGCATCTAACCTAATGTTGACATTCTAAAATCACAACATTCAAAATATCTGCCTCTCTTTTCCTTCATTGGCCACATTTTCTTTCTCATTACAGCTGAGGATCTGTTTTACGGTTAATAATTCACCAAGGCTATTTCCTCAGCTAAACAAATTGCAATGGAAAGAGAGCCTGTCAGTTAACACTTAAGAAGTCCATTCAGCCTTCAGAATGACATTTACTGGGGATCACATAGTGAGGATGATGGTTCAGGGGCTCCATACCAGGACAGGTAAACAGGCATTTACAAGACCTGGCCTCTCATCTCATCACATCACAGTCAGCAATGGAAACAAGTTACACTTTAATTAGCTACAGTATTAGCTATTAGTGTAAGTGACATTTCGCATACTTTTGCAGGAAATGTAAGCTATACTACTTATGGGTAAAACGTGAATGACAGGGAATGTGACACTGTTACAGGTGGGTTACAGGTATGTAACAGGTGAATATCAGGTAGTATGGGACTGTTACATTTGTGTGTTCCGAGTGACCTGTAGTCTGACTGTCCCTTGTCCCTCCCCCTCACAGGCGTCTTCTGGACACTGAGGATGAGCTCAGTGACATCCAGACGGACTCTGTCCCAATGGAGGTGCGGGATTGGCTGGCCTCGACCTTCACCAGGAAGATGGGCGTGGTCAGGAGACGACCCGAGGAGAAACCACGGTTCAAGAGCATCGTGCATGCCGTGCAGGCTGGCATCTTTGTAGAGAGGTACAAACATATACACAGATACGCACGCACACACACACACAACAAACCACAGTCTTCTTCGTCAAGAGGTACTGGAGGATGTACTCTTGTGATATATGGGAAAATAAACAAAGAATTACAGTAGGCTATCTACATTGATAAGTATGCAGATACATTTAAGTACAGATAAGTTAAAAAAACATACCATCAAACCATTAACACTTTTGTTAGAAGCTCCTATGAATTACTTCTTATGTTGCTCTTAAAATAAACACGTAACTGTCATTCTGCCTTAGAACAATTGTTATTTTTAAAAACCTTCCAGTAAGTGTGCACAAACATGAATACATAAATAATATTGAGCAATGCGCTTCCCTCAATTGCTTTCGCTTGTAGTCTAATAGTATTAATTGTCATTCTGCCAGTCAATAAAAATGGTCAATAGTGAATTCTTACTTACAGTGGGCACTAACATGAATACATAAACATCATATTCAGCAATGTGTCTCAAGTCTTCTCAAGAGCTGTTGCTATGGCCTGTGTCTCACTTTTATTTCCATGGCAACTACTAGGCTACAGTATCTCCTGAAATGAATATTCCAAAATGGAATCCACAATGCAGGCATTCTCAGTTCGACAGTTGGAATGTACATTGCTTAGTTTATTATTCAAATTTGTCAAACAACAGGTTTGGATGGTTTCTTCTTTTGTGGACAACATTAGAATTTGAGTTATAAAATGTGTGTCCATATTCCATAGTAAGATCTGTCTTTACAGTTGTTGTTTTTTGTCTTTACACATACAATATGTCTGTGTCAGAGATTATGGTCTCTTCAGCCCAGATTCCCCTGAGAAAAATGAACTGGTCTATGACTGAAAACACTCTCAGAGGAGACGAGAGAAGAGAATACAGTCAAAGCCCAGCCTGGCAGATTCTCCTTCTCTTTTATAAACTAGATGTAGGATGCATCCCAAATTGCAACCTATTCCCTATATAGTGCACTACTCTTGACCAAGGCCCACTTAAAGAACAGAGATAACTTGGCTGGGTTTCCGACATGTCACACCTTTCTTTGTTGTTGTTGCCAAAGCCCAAATACAGTCTTTCTTTGGCCTTATTTAACAGCCCTGTCTCATCCCTCCCCTCACCCCTTTCAACATCCAGCCTTTGGTTCGGTTCTGTCCAGTGCCAAAATATTCGTAATCTGCAAAGAATGCCTGCTCAAAAGCCTTTAATCTTTTTAAAAATTCAATTACTGTTGATCCCATTACTGGTAATCGTTGAAAACTGAGGCATTGTGGCATTATGTGACTGTAGCATTTTGATACCATAATGGGAAGAATACAATTGAAATCATCAGCAGGGGGTTTGTTGTCTGTGTGTACAGTTTTCTATGTATACAAAGTACATGTACAGGAACTGCCCCAGTGGGCAAAACTCATTGAAATGAAATCATTACAAGCAGTGTTCATCATAACATTATTTCAACCCGTTTTGCCCGCTGGGTGCATCGCAGTTCTATTGTCTAACCACCTAATGGTTGTGTACCTATCTTCAGGATGTACAGACGGACATCTAACATGGCTGGATTGACGTACCCTCCAGCTGCCATCGCTGCTTTGAAGGTACATATTACTATTACTATAGTATTACTATTACTATTATACATCATACACTAGGGACTGGTTTCCCAGATACAGATTCAGCCTAGTCCTGGACAAAAAAATCTTGCTCAATGGGGAATCTCTTGTCTTGCTTAATCTGTGTCTGGGAAACTGGACCTATGAGAAATGAAAGATGATATCAGTCAAGCTACACTTTGAGATAGGAATGATGACATCCTAAAACATTAAATAGATAAACTGTCATATCATGCATAATCATTGCAGAATAAAGGCTTTATTACATCTGTACAAGATGTACCCGATTTTACAGCTATTTTAGACTTTATCATAACATCATATTCTGACATTCATAGCGATGATAATCAATATGTGTTTTATTATAGAACACAATGTGTGTTCTATTTAATTCTGTGCTGTCATCATCCCTGACATCTTATTGTTTACAGGATGTAGATAACTGGTCCTTTGATGTGTTTGTGCTCCACGAGGCCAGCAGTGAACACGCATTAAAGTTCCTGGTCTACGAACTGCTCACCCGATATGACCTGATCAACCGCTTCAGGGTTAGTCTCTATTCAGTCTCTCACTCTAACATCAGGGTGTGTGAGTTTGTTTATTGACTAAGTGTTCTTCCTAATCACCCCCTCAGCCTGTTCTATACCCTAAGCCTCTGTGTGTGTGTGTGCGTGTGTGTTACTCTGTCCTCTGTTCTACACCACAGGCCTCTGGTCTGGGTACCTCAGAGGAAGACATATGCACTCAACCTCACACTGTTTCTGTTCTGTTCTCTGTCCTCATCTCTTTGTCTGGTTTTATACCTGAGTTTCTACATGTCCTCTGTTAGATGAGTGGTGAGATTATCACAAACACATACAGTTACTGTGCTTTGATCTGAATGTCAGGATTATATTTTAATCCTATGATAATATGGTTACACTTTACTTGAAGGGCTACATTCACTCTTAGAAAAAAGGGTTCCGAAAGGGTTCTTCGGCGGTCCCCATAGGAGAACCATTTTTGGTTCCAGGCAGAACCCTTTTGAGTTCCATGTAGAACCCTCTGTAGAAAGGGAACCTAAAAGGGTTCTTCCAATGGGGACAGCCAAATAACCTTTTTAGGTTCTAGATACACATTTAGACTACGTAACATGACATAACATAAGTGTTTTGCAAATTTTATACGATTCAACAAATTATGCCATGGATAGAGAGAAAATGTTACAGTTTTAATGCTATATCCCTTGCCGTTCCACACATTTTGCCATGATTTATGCCATGTTCATGTAATATCTGAGTGGGAGTGTCTAACAAAATCAATGGGGCCCCCTGGAGGTCAGAGCCCCTAGGCATGTGCCCTGTGTGCCCGGTCAACTCAATCGTCACGTTTGCAGACGACACAACAGTAATAGGCCTGATTACCAACAATGACAAGACAGCCTACAGGAAGGACGTGAGGGCTCTGGGAGTGTGGTGCTAGGAAAATAACCTCTCACTCAACATCAACAAAACAAAGGAGCTGATCATGGACTTCAGGAAACAGCAGAGGGAGCACCCCCCTATTCACTACGGGATCACAGTGGAGAAGGTGGAAAGCTTCAAGTTCCTCTGCGTACACATCACTGATAAACTGAAATGGCCCACCCACAAAGACAGTGTGGTGAAGAAGGCGCAACAGCGCCTCTTCAACCTCAGAAGGCTGAAGAAATTTGGCTTGGCGCCTAAAACCCTCACAAACTTTGAGGCACAATTGAGAGCATCCTGTCGGGCTGTATCACCGCCTGATACAGCGGTGATACCCGGCAACTGCACCGCCCGCAACCGCAGGGCTCTCCAGAGGGTGGTGCAGTCTGCCCAACGCATCACCGGGTGCAAACTACCTGCCCTCCAGCCCACCAACTACCCGAGCCATTGCCTGTTCAACCTATCATCCAGAAGGCGAGGTCAGTACAGGTACATCAAAGCTGGGACAGAGAGACTGAAAAACAGCTTCTATCTCAAGGCCATCAGACTGTTAAATAGCCATCACTAGCACATTAGAGGCTGCTGCCCTTTATACATAGACTTTCAAATCACTGGCCACTTTAATAATGGAACTCTGGTCACTTTAATAACGTTTACATATTTTGCATTACTCATCTCATGTTTATACTATATTCTATCCTACTGTATCTTAGTCTATGCCTCTCTGACATTGCTCGTCCAAATATTTATATATTCTTAATTCCATTCCTTTGCTTTAGATTTGTGTGTATTGTTGTGAAATTGTTACATATTACTGCACTGTTGGAGCTAGAAACACAAGCATTTCACTATACTCGCAATAACATCTGCTAAACACGTGTATGTGACCAATAAAATTTGATTTGATTCTAATTCGGACATGATTACTACTGTACAGTGTTCAGATAGCTGGCTTGTAATGTATATGCTGGGAGTCAGGAAGCATGTCCAGAAGGTGAGTTTAATAATAAGAATCTTGAAGATAAACAAAACAGGAGAGGCGTACAGAATGTGAACAAAACCTATACTGCCTAATGACTGAGGCTACTGAGGGCTAAAGAAAGGGAGAGTAATCAAGGTGATGATGAGGTCCAGGTGTCGTAACGATGGGGAGCAGGTGTGAGTAATGATGATTGCCAGGACCGGTGGTTAGTAGACTGGCGACGTTGAGCGTCGAAACGGGAGTAGGCGTGACATGGCTAGACTAACTTACCTAGCAATCTATAAAATGTTAGCTGACATGGGCTAATTGATTGACTGTCAGTGACTGACATAACAGGAGGAAAACTGCTGAAGTACTACCAAATTGCCAAGATTGTGTATACGAGCCAGCTGCGTAACACCCTGCATCCCACTGCTGGCTTGCCTATGAACCAGAGCAGGGTTAGTCCTGGTCGGTCCTTGGATGGGAGACCAGATGTAAGTGGTGTTGGAGGGCCAGGAGGTCCTAATGTCCCATGGCAGTGAAGGGGACATTGCCCTGCGTAGGGTGCGATCATTCGGATGGGACGTTAAACGGGTGTCCTGACTCTGTGTGGTCATTAAAAATCCCAAGAGTAAGGGTATTAACCCTGGTGTCATGGCTAAATTCCCAACATGGCCCCTAATCATCCCCCTCCTTCCTAATTGGCATATATCACTCTCTAGCTGATGTGTGATTAGTGTTCTGGCACAAAAATGGTCGCCATGCATCACCAATGGTTGGTGCCACACATTGGTGATGCATGAAGTGGTTCCGACTACTATGTAAAGCGCTTTGAGTACCTCAGTTGGTAGAAAAGTGCTATATAAATCCAATCACTTGTTATTCTTCCATGCTATCGCTCAACAGTCAGTCGGAAAGGCCCTGGCCTTGTCACGTGTGGGTTTTGTCATTCACAGCCATACTGTTCCTAGAATCAATGTGACAGCTAGGCTTTAAATGGATACTCAAATATCCGGAGGAGCTCAGCTCTTTCATTGTGAATGTGAACGTTTGTGACGCATGATGCTCATATTTTGATTTAGGAAGAGCGGTGTTCTGGGCCCTACTCTGCTCTTAGTCTGATTAAACTAAAGGAGTTAAGCTTACACATAAGCTACAGTACACATGAAGCCCCCCACACATGTCTCTCTCGGTCTCTCCAACTTCATTGGAGAAAAGATAACTCTGGCACACATGACAATTTGGACAATAAACAATGTGCCAGATGTAATATCTCGCAGGAGTGTGCAGGAGTTATCTTTTCTCTAATGAAGTCAACTCTGGGGATGTAATTCCCTGCACTACAAAATGAGAAAATAATTTGGTGTGTGTGATAGCATTTCACAATTTGCATACCGCCCCAACAGATCCACAGGTGATGCATTCTCTATTGCACTCCACACTGCCCTTTCCCACCTGGACAAAAGGAACACCTATGTGAGAATGCTATTCATTGACTAAAGCTCAGCGTTCAACACCATAGTGCCCTCAAAGCTCATCAATAAGCTAAGAACCCTGGGACTAAACACCTCCCTCTGCAACTGGATCCTGGACTTCCTGATGGGCTGCCCCCAGGGGGTGAGGGTAGGTAACAACACAGCCGCCACGCTGATCCTCAACACAGGGGCCCCTCAGGGGTGTGTGCTCAGTCCCCTCCTGTACTCCCTGTTCACTCATGACTGCACGGCCAGGCACGACTCCAACACCATCATTAAGTTTGCTGATGACACAACAGTGGTAGGCCTGATCACCTACAATGACGAGACAGCCTATAGGGAGGAGGTCAGAGACCTGGCCGTGTGGTGCCAGGACAACCTCTCCCTCAACGTGATCAAGACAAATGAGATGATTGTGGGCTACAGGAAAAAGAGGACCGAGCACACCCCATTCTCATCGATGGGGCTGCAGTGGAGCAGGTTGAGAGCTTCAAGTTCCTTGGTGTCCACATCACCAACAAACTAACATGGTCCAAGCACACCAAGACAGTTGTGAAGAGGGCACGACAAAACCTATAAAAAAATTAATATAAAATAAAAAAGCGGTACCGGAGCGCCAAGTCTAGGTCCAAGAGGCTTCTAAACAGGGTTTACCCCCAAGCCATAAGACTCCTGAACACCTAATCAAGTGGCTACCCAGACTATTTGCATTGCCCCCCCCTCTTTTACACCGCTGCTACTCTCTGCTGTTATCATCTATGCGTAGTCACTTTAAGAACTCTACCTACATGTACATATTACCTCAACTAACATTGACTCTGTACCAGTACCCCCCCCCCCCCCCGTATATAGTCTCACTATTGTTATTTTACTGCTGCTCTTTAATTACTTGTTACTTTTATTTCTTATACTTATAAGTATTTTTTTTAACTGCATTGCTGGTTAGGGGCTCGTAAGTAAGCATTTCACTGTAAGGTCTACACCTATTGTATTCGGCGCATGTGACTAATACGATTTGATTTACCAGTGTCATCTCTGATGTTCTAACCGCCCTGTTTTTCCCCAGATACCAGTGTCATCTCTGGTGTCCTTCGTAGAGGCTCTAGAGTTGGGCTACAGCAAACACAGAAACCCCTACCATAACCTGATCCACGCTGCCGACGTCACACAGACAGCACACTATCTGATGCTCCACACTGGCATCATGGTGAGTCTCACATGCACACTCACACACACACATGCAGGTTGGTGCAATAGGGATGCAATGAATCCCCCCCCCCCCCCCCCCAGCATAATAGACAGATCAAAGGACAGAGGATTCTGATTGTGTTTCTTGTTACATTTACTCTCTGTCTCTCTAGCACTGGCTCACTGAACTGGACATCCTAGCCATGGTGTTTGCTGCAGCTATCCATGACTTTGAACACACTGGGACAACCAACAACTTTCACATTCAGACCAGGTGTGTGTCAGTATTCTTCCTGAAATTTCCTACGGACGGTGCAAACTTCTGCTTCTTTCAGTAGGCATTTTTATTCCTGAAGTTTGACACAACACTTAGCTGCTGTACCTAATGGACATATTATTTATTTCCATTTTCATTCATTCCATCCTACCAATACTAATGTTAAACTGAAGATGTCCTTGTATTGTACAGCTTTTGCCTCCTAGACAGACAGACAGACAGTTCAGTCAGTCTGACCCTGACTAATGAATGCCAATGGAGCCTTAAGAAGGGAACATGGCCATATAAAGAGCCCATTTAAGTGAAGGCACCCATTTAAAGAACCCATTAAAATGAATTGCACAATGAGAATACTCAAAATTGCAGCACTGACCTCAGTGATGAGAGAGAAAGAGAGAGAGAGAGAGAGAGAGAGAGAGAGAGAGTCCTTTAGTTTAAACCCTTCATTACCTCTGCATGACTCTCTAGTCTAATAAAAATTGATCAGAAAGGCTACTCGTATTTTAGAAATGAGGGGTTGTTGTGAAATGGACAATGAAGGTATTTAGTAAACTTTCCCTCTCTGATTACTTTCAATCTCCAAACTGTCCTAGCACTGAAATAAAGTACTACAAATTACCCTAGCACTGGAGTAAAGTACTACAAACTGCCCTAGCACTGGAGTAAAGTACTACAAACTGCCCTAGCACTGGAGTAAAGTACTACAAACTGCCCTAGCACTGGAGTAAAGTACTACAAACTGCCCTAGCACTGGAGTAAAGTACTACAAACTGCCCTAGCACTGGAGTAAAGTACTAGTAACTGTCTCATTTAGTTTTTTCTCATTTTACTTATAATAAAATTTAGAAAATTAAATAAAATATTATTTGTCAGGGCCTCCCTGGTGGCACAGTGGTCTAAGGCACTGCTTCGCAGTGCTAGCTGTGCCACCAGAGACTCTGGGTTCGAGCCCAGGCTCTGTCGCAGCCGGCCGTGACCGGGAGGTCCATGGGGCGACGTACAATTTGTCTAGCGTCGTCCTGGTTAGGGAGGGTTTGGCCGGTATGGATATCCTTGTCTCATCGCGCACTAGAGACTCCTGTGGCGGGCCGGGCGCAGTGCACGCTGACCAGGTCACTAGGTGTACGGTGTTTCCTCCAACACATTGGTGCGACTGGCTTCTGGGTTGGATGCGCGCTGTGTTAAGAAGCAGTGCGGCTTGGTTGGGTTGTGTTTCGGAGGACGCATGGCTCTCGACCTTTGTCTCTCCCGAGCCCGTACGGGAGTTGTAGCGATGAGACAAGACAGTAACTACTAACAATTGGATACCACGAAATTGGGGGTAAAAAAAAAATATATATATTATTTGTCTCAGAACAACTACTTTCTGATGTGGCCCTGTTCTGCATTAGGAAAATCTGGAATTCTCATTTCGCTACCATCACATTTACATTTTAGTCATCCAGAGTGACCTACAGGAGCAATTAGGGTAAAGTGCTTTCCTCAAGGGCACATCAACAGAATTTGCACCTTGTCGGCTCGGTGATTCAAACAAGCAACATTTCGCTAGGCTACCTGCCACCCCATCTCAAATATCTACCATCACTATCGTATCATAATTGCTGTTGTAATTTCTAAACTGGTTGAAATTAAATCATTTCAACCAGTTTTGCCTGCTAGTTACTGTTGCCATACAGGATGGCTACCTGGTAAAGTAATCTCGCCTGGTAACCACCATGCAGCACAATGACTAATCACACGGTGATCCACACCTTCTCTTCCCCCCTCTCTTCCTCTCTCCAGGTCAGAGGTGGCCATCCTGTACAATGACCGGTCAGTCCTGGAGAACCACCATGTCAGTGCTGCGTACAGACTTATGCAAGAGGATGAGATGAACATACTGGTCAACCTGTCAAAAGATGACTGGCGGTGAGTTAAGAAAGTCAAAAGTGCTTTATAATATACATTTGATTAAGAGATTGAGATCACCACTTCAAAGAACGAAGGGGCTAGTACTGTAACATAACCTAGATACTTAGCCTTGACTTTAGGTTTAGATACGAATGTGGTGTGGTGTGGCATGTCAGGCCTAAATCCCTGTCATTTGCGTGACGAGAAGATGGAGAAAAAGAGGACAGAGTTCGGGCTGCCTTCTGAGAATTCGTAGGCGATCGAATAAACCCCCACTGCTTTCAGTCCTACTAGCTAACATCCAATCATTGGAAAATAAAATCGACAACCTACACGGAAGATTAAACTACCAACGGGACATTAAAAACTGTAATATTTTATGCTTCACGGGAGTCGTGGCTGAACGATAACATTATCAACATACTCTGTATCGGCAGGATAGAACAGCGATGTCTGGTAAGACAAGGGGGGGGGGGGCGGACTAAGTATATTTGTAAACAACAGCTGGTGCACGATATCTAAGGAAGTGTTGAGGTTTTGCTCGCCTGAGGTAGAGTATTTCATGATATGCTGTAGACCACACTGTCTACCTAGAGAGTTTATCTGTATTTTTTGTAGCTGTCTACATACCACCACAGACCGATGCTGGCACTAAGACCGCACTCAATGAGCTGTATTCCGTCATAAGCAAACAGGAAAATGCTCATCCAGAGGCGGCGCTTCTAGTGGCAGGGGACTTTAATGCAGGGAAACTTAAATCCGTTTTACCAAATTTCTATCAGCAAGTTAAATGTGCAACCAGAGCGAAAAAAAACTCTAGACCACCTTTACTCCACACACGGAGACATTTACAAAGCTTTCCCTCGCCCTGCATTTGGCAAATCTGACCATAATTATATTCTCCTGATTCCTGCTTACAAGCCAAAATTATAGCAGGAAGCACCAGTGACTTGGTCAATAAAAATGTGGTCAGATGTAGCAGATGCTAAGCTACAGGACTGTTTTGCTAGCACAGACTGGAATATGTTCCGGGAATCTTCCGATGGCATTGGGGAGTACACCACATCAGTCATTGGCTTCATCAATAAGTGCATTGATGACGTCGTCCCCATAGTGACCGTACGTACATACCCCAACCAGAAGCAGGATTACAGGCAACATCCGCACAGAGCTAAAGGCTAGAGCTGCCGCTTTCAAGGAGTGGGACTTTAACACGGAAGCTTATAAGAAATCCCACTATGCACTCCGACGAACAATCAAACAGGCAAAGCATCAATACAGGACTAAGATCGAATCGTACTACACCGGCTCCGACGCTCGTCGGATGTGTCAGGTCTTGCAAACCATTTCAGACTACAAAGGGAAGTACAGCCGAGAGCTGCCCAGTGACACGAGCCTACCAGACGAGCTAAACTACTTCTAGGCTCGCTTCGAAGCAAATAACACTGAAACATGGATGAGAGCACCAGCTGTTCCGGACGACTGTGTGATCACGCTCTCCGCAGCCGATGTGAGTAAGACTTTAAACAGGTCAACATTCACAAGGCCGCAGGGCCAGACGGATTACCAGGACGTGTACTGCAAGCATGTGCTGACCTACTGGCAAGTGTCTTCACTGACATTTTCAACCTCTCCCTGTCCGAGTCTATAATACCAACATGTTTTAAGCAGACCACCATTGTCCCTGTGCACAATAACGCTAAGGTAACCTGCCTAAATGAATACTGACCCGTAGCACTCACGTCTGTAGCCATGACGTGCTTTGAAAGGCTGGTGATGGCTCACATCCACACCATTATCCCAGAAACCCTAGCCCCACTCCAATTTGCATACCGCTCTAACAGATCGACAGATGATGCAGTCTCTATTGCACTCCACACTGCCCTTTCCCACCTGGACAAAAGGAACACCTATGTGGGAATGTTATTATTTGACTACAGCTCAGTGTTCAACACCATAGTGCCCTCAAAGCTCATCAATAAGCTAAGGACCCTGGGACTAAACACCTCCCTCTGCAACTGGATCCTGGACTTCCTGATGTGCTGTCCCCAGTTGGTAAGGGTAGGTAGCAACACAGCCGCCACGCTGATCCTCCCCACAGGGGCCCCTCAAGGGTGCGTGCTCAGTCTCCTCCTGTACTTCCTGTTCACTTATGACTGCACGGCCAGGCACGCCTGATTACCGACAACGACGAGACAGCCTATAGGGAGGAGGTCAGAGACCTGGCCGTGTGGTGCCACGACAACAACCTCTCCCTCAACGTGATCAAGACAAAGGAGATGATTGTGGACTGCAGGAAAAAGAGGACCGAGCACGCACCAATCTCATCGATGGGGCTGCAGTGGAGCAGGTTGAGAGCTTCAAGCTCCTTGGTGTACACATCACCAACAAACTAACATGGTCCAAGCACACCAAGACAGTTGTGAAGAGGGCACGACAAAACCTATTCCCCCTTCAGAAGACTGAAAAGCTGCACCATCGAGAGCATCCTGACTGGTTGCTTCTCTGCCTGGTATGGCAACTGCTCGGCCTCCAAGACTGCAAGGCACTACAGAGGGTAGTGCGTACGGCCCAGTACATCACTGGGACCAAGCTTCCTGCCATCAAGGACCTCTATACCAGGCAGTGTCAGAGGATGGCCCTAAAAATTGTCATAGACTGTTCTCTCTGCTACCGCACGGCAAGCGGTACCGGAGTGCCAAGTCTAGGTCCAAGAGGCTTCTAAACAGGGTTTACCCCCAAGCCATAAGACTCCTGAACATCTAATCAAGTGGCTACCCCCCCCCCCCCCCCCCCTTTCACGCCGCTGCTACTCTCTGTTATTATCTATGCATAGTCACTTTAATAACCTACATGTACATATTACCTCAATTATCTTGACTAACCGGTGCCCCCACACATTGACTCTGTACCGGTACCTCCTGTATATAGTCTCGCTATTGTTATTTTACTGCTGCTCTTTAATTACTTGTTCTTATTCTTATTCATATTTTTTAAACTGCGTTGTTGGTTAGGGGCTTGTAAGTTAACATTCACTGTAAGGTCTACACCTGTTGTTTTCGGCGTATGTGACTAATACAATTGGATGTCAACGCAAGACTATTATATAAACTATTTCACATTCACTCTATCAGTGATTATGGAAAGTTCCACAGGCTCACACCCATCATTAGGTACTGTAAAGAAATGCAATGCTTGATGTTGTTGGAAGTGGAAGTGGTGCTAGACATCACACTGTGTTCTTGTCCTGGAGAATCCAAGACCAGCTGGAGTGGAGGCTAGGTGGAAACAGACTTTTTTTTGTTTTTTGTTTTCACTTTTCCTGTGTTTTCAGAGAGGTGTGGACCCTGGTGATTGAGATGGTGATGAGTACAGACGTCCTGCCATTTCTCTCTAACCTGTCTGTGTCTGTGTCTGTCAGAGCTACAGACCCTGGTGATTGAGATGGTGATGAGTACAGACGTCCTGCCATTTCTCTCTAACCTGTCTGTGTCTGTGTCTGTCAGAGAGCTGCGGACCCTGGTGATTGAGATGGTGATGAGTACAGACATGTCCTGCCATTTCCAGCAGATCAAAAGCATGAGGAACGCCCTGCAGCAGCCTGAGGGGTGAGTGGACTGTCTCTGGACCCTGACCTATGACCCCTAACCCCTGAACCCTTACCCCTAACCTTTAGCCCTGGCTCTCTGGACCATGCCTTTCTTTCAAGTTTTTATGTCACATGCACAAGTACAGTGAAATGCCTTTCTTGCAAACTCAAAGCCCAACAATGCAATAATCATAAACAATGTAATACTAGAAAAAACTAACATGAGAAATAAGAAATACAAAGTAAGCATACTATATACAGTACAGGAAATATTTTAAAAGTCAGTTCCTATACCATAGTGTATGTTCATGTTTTTTGTATTGAACCTTTATTTAACTAGGCAAGTCAGTTAAGAACAAATTCTTATTTATAATGACGGCCTAACCCGGACGACGCTGGGACAATTGTGCGCCGTCCTATGGGACTCCCAATCACGGTCGGTTGTGATACAGCCTGGAATCAAACCAGGGTGTCTGTAGTGACACTTCTAGCACTGAGATGCAGTGCCTTAGACCGCTGTGCCACTCGGGAGCCCATGTGTAGGGATACAGGTGTGATGGAGGTAGATATGTATAGGGGTAAGGTGACTAGGCAACAGGATATAAGAAAATGGTTAGCAGCAGCTTGCATGTGAGTGGATGTGTAGAGTCAGTATAATGTATGTGCATATTATGTGTGAGTGAGTAAATTATGGAGTGAGTGTTTGTGTGTGTGTTTGAGTGACAGTGTGAGTGTGTAGGGCCCTGTCAGTGTGCAAAGCTCAATATAGATATAAGGTAAACTCGGTCCGTGTAGCTATTTTGTTTGCTATTTATCAGTCGTATTGCTTGGGGATAGAAGCTGTTCAAGAGCCTGTTGGTGTCAGTACCTCTTGCCATGCGGCAGCAGAGAAAATTGTCTATGGCTTGGGTGATTGGGGTCTTTGACAATTTCCGGGCCTTCTTTTCACACTGCCTGATATAGAGGTCCTGGATGGCAGAGAGCTCGGGCCCAGTGATGTACTGGGCTGTCCGCACAACCCTCTGTAGCGCCATGCGATCGATGGGCGGTGCTATTGCCATACCAAGCAGTGATGCAGCCAGTCAATATGCTCTCAATGGTGCAGCTTTAGAACCTTTTCAGGATTTGAGGGCCCATTCCAAACTTTTTCAACCTCCTGAGTGGGAAAAGGCACTGTCACGCCTTCTTCACGACTGCGCGCGTGTGTTTGGACCATTTTAAGTCTTTAGTGATTTGGACACCAGGGAACTTGAAGCTGTCTACATGCTCCACTGCCGCCCCGTCGACGTGGATGGGAGCGTGCTCGTCCCCCCGTTTCCTGTAGTCCACAATCAGCTCCTTGGTTTTGGTGACGTTGAGGGAGAGGTTGTTGCTTCAGCACAACACTGTCAGGTCACTGACCTCTTCCCTGTAGGCCTACCAACGTTGTGTCGAAAGCAAACTTGATAATGGTGTTGGAGTTATTCGTGGGTGAAAGGGGAGTACAGGAGAGGACTAAGCACACACCCTTGTGGCGCCCCTGTGTTAAGGCTCAGCGTGGTGGAGGTGATGTTGACTACCCTCCCCATCTGGGATCGGCCCATCAGAAAGTCCAGGATCCAGTTGCAGAGGGAGGCGTTCAGACCCAGAGTACTAAGCTTGGTGACGAGCTTGGAGGGGATAATGGTGTTGAACACTGAGCTGTAGTCAATAAACAGCCTTCTCACATAGGTATTCCCCTTATCTAGGTGGGTGAGGGCAATGTGGAGAGAAATTGAGATTGCGTCAATGGATCTGTTGGGGCGGTATGCAAATTGGAGTGGGTCTAGGGTGTCTGGGATGGTGGAGTTAATGTGTGCCATAACCAGCCTCTCAAAGCACTTCATGATTACAGATGTGAGAGCTAGAGGGCGGTAAACCTTAGAGTTCTTCGGAACAGGGATGACTGTGGTCATCTTAAAACATGTGGGGATTACAGACAGGGACAAGAAGAGGTTGAACATTACAGTGAATATGCCTGCCAGCTGTTCTGCGCATGTTCTGAGACCGCGCGCTGGAACGTGCCCTCAATCCTATATGTTTGTGTGTGTGTGAGTGTGTCACTCTTTCTCAGTGTATAATTCTGTGTGTTACCTGATGTACCATTGTATCTACAGAGTAGACAAGGCTAAAGCCCTATCTCTGATGCTGCATGCAGCTGACATCAGCCACCCAGCCAAGGCCTGGAAGCTGCACTACCGATGGACACAGGCCCTGATGGAGGAGTTCTTCAGACAGGTACAGTACCAACATAGTCTCACCACTACAGTGTATAGTCACTGACAGAAACCATGGAAGAGGGAAACTTGAGTGTTTCAGCACTGTATTCTGTATGTATCTCACCTAATGAAACTTGTATTATTAAGGAGATGGGACACCATTCTGATAGCTTCAGTAATATCTTCACTTGGATGAACTGGTTATGTTATACAGAGCATTATGGGTATTGTAGTACACAATACTACAGTATACAGTAACCTGCCATTCTACATTGGTATGGTTACCAAGGCTGGTGTTGTTGATTTCTTACAGGGCGATAAAGAGGTTGCGTTAGGGCTGCCATTCTCTCCTCTGTGTGATCGTAAAGCTACCATGATCGCACAGTCACAAATAGGTGAGCATCACACCCTGTTATTGGCCTCACTGTGTGTGGTTTCATTCAGGATGGGTTTGTATTCTCCGACAGGCCATAGCTCAAATGGGCCACCATGTGGACATTTGAGAAAGTATTTAATATTTTTCCCTTGATATGATAAAGCATGGGAATCTACACTGCCTGTCCTCATAAATTATTGTGACATCACACACACATTTTTTTCTCCTGTTTCTCTGAAAACTATAATCGTCAGTGTGAGCGAGTCATGCCTGTTTTTCTTCTCAAATGTTTGTCTGTCTCGCAGGGTTCATTGACTTCATAGTGGAACCCACATTCTCTGTGTTGGTGGACACGACCGAGAAGATCATTACCCCTCTAATAGAGGATACCTTAAAGTCACATGACACTGGCGTCCGCAGGTCAAGGTATGACACATTCCTAATATTATACACACTATGACCCTGCTGGTCATCTATGAACATTTGAACATCTTGGCTATGTTCTGTCATAATCTCGACCCGGCACGGCCAGAAGAGGACTGGCCACCCCTCATAGCCTGGTTCCTATCTAGGTTTCTTCCTAGGTTCTGGCCTTTCTAGGGAGCTTTTCCTAGCCACCCTGCTTCTACACCTGCATTGCTTGCTGTTTGGGGTTTTAGGCTGGGTTTCTGTACAGCACTTTGTGACATCAGCTGATGTAAGAAGGGCTTTATAAATACATTTGGTTGATTGATTTGAAATCACAGTTTTCCCAGTTTAACATGTCTGACAGAATCAACATGCCTACCAGTATCATCAGTAGGCTTACCACTTTCCTGATGTTCAGTCTCTATGGTCGATCGAAGTTGTGGAATAAGCAACCAAGTCTTACTCCAGTATGTTCTGTTCTATTTAATTGATGTCCATATTAGGACAGCCTCACAAGGAGTCGGTGTCATATATTTGACAGAATAGACAGTGTTTATATTCTATGTTGCTCAGTTTGACGGGTAGTGGGTCGGTGACGGTGGTGGAGTCAGTCCAGAAACATAGTGGTCGAGGATCCAGCCAGGGGGTTGACCAGGGGCTTACTACAGACTATAGCCTGACTGGCATCGACCTGAAACGGGTCAGACACACACTGGCAGAGGTCATCCAACACAACAAAGACCGATGGAAGGAGCTCTCTGTACAAGGTATAGTTGTCTTTTTGTTGTTGCTCTTCTTCGTCTTTTTCTTCCTTGTCTTCTTCAGTCTCCTGAATACCTTTCCTTCTTTCAGTGTTATGTTCTTTCCATTGTCAGAAGTCTATGTATGACATTAGATGTTCTTTTTGCTTGTGTTCTTGTTTCCTCAGAGTTGGCGAGTAAAGAGCGAGCTGAGTTGAACACTGACCCAGAGGAGATGGAGGAGTCCCAGATGAAAACAGAGGTTACGTTGACTCACACCAGCCCTGAGAGACACAGCCAGGAGCTCCAATCAGAGCCCTTCAATGAACTGATGAACAACACAAACTCCAATAACTCTTCCCAGGAGGACTCAGAGCTGGACCACCATCCTCACAGTTCTCTGTCCCCGTGTGAGGATAAAGAGACAACATCACCTGGCTCCATCTCTCCTGAACGCCTACCATGGAACGGTAGGAATGTTAGCTAGCGATATGATGTGGTACAATATGATATGATATACAATAAGGTATATGACACTATATACAACACGATGTACAATACGATACAACAATGCAACATAATGTAGTGCACCGTAACAGAACAGTACAACATCACAGTGAAACCTATCAATGTCATGTCTTTTTATAATTCTGTGTCCTGTCAGTAGGCTATAGCTATGTAGTATTTCTCTCATCTCTATAATCGTATTGTCAGTCACGACGATCTGTGACCAAGTGTCCAAGAGATAACTGCGGAGTGGAGGGTTGTCAAGGTTACAACTGTGTGATGCTGTGTTGTCATGGTAACTGTTGTTGCTTACAGGAGCAGGCCCTGGGGCAGTCCTTGAGTCAGGGGAGGAGTCTCTTCAGAGCCCTTGATTCTGATAAGCTACCCAACAACGCTGCCACTTCCTGATTTTTATTCTACTTTACCTTTATTTAACTAGTCAAGTCAGTTAAGAACAAATTCTTATTTACAATGATGGCCTATCCCTGCCAGCCCCTAACGACACTGGGCCAATTGTGTGTCGCCCCTGATTCACCATATTTGTTTGTTAGCTTTTTTTATTGTATTTGTTCTGATTGATTTTATTTCCAGTCTGTTATTGTATTGTTATTTATTAAATATGGGGATCTTCTTGCTCCTCTTTGCACCGCAAGTAGTTTTTGTCTATATTCATTCTCTCTTCTCTTTCAGATGGGTTTGTATGGTACACTAGGACGATCACGGTACTTAATTGCAACAGTGTGTGTTCTCTCTTGATTTCATGCTAGACAAACATATTTTACCCTAGAGTAGTACTGGAATGGTTGCCGACAGTTACCCACACTATGAGTATGATTGGTTGTGCAGTGCCTAATATTACCCACTTGGGGGTGCTGTTTTATTCATTTCTTATTGTAATGTAGTTAATGTAGACACAATAAATACACTGACTACATGTAGGAGTAAAATGTTTTATTTTGTGTTATGAAATCTTTCCACGATTAATTTGAGATAACAATTAGCCTACTAAAATAATGCTGCCTGAAATTGAGAGGAGAGGGTTTGGCATTATTTGCAGGTGATGTTTCTCTGCTACACTATATGTCCACAATGCGTTAGACATCTGAAATGTACAGGTTTTGCCAACAGTTCATTCAATAATGAACTTTATTATTTGGTCACATGTGCAATGCATCAGCCTAGGACTCAGACACTCCAAACACCAGTGAGTGAAAAAAATGTAATAAATGGTAGGACTCCTTTGTTTGTGCAGTACCGTAGAGTGGTAAACAAGTCTAACAATTCTTACCTAGCCCAGTTTCTGTATAAAATACTACAAAAATATCAAGTCAATCTATGTGAAATATGTTTTTACATGATGAGACTGACACAATGAGATGCATTATGATATTTTCTGTTTAAAGAACACAAAAACCAGTATATTTCCAGATATAATTTCACTGCATAACAGCCAGTATTGCTGTTGAAATTTCTCATATATACTCTCTTATTACAATATCTAACAACAATTAACCATACATAACCAACTAAGAGTTTGAGATACAGTACAGACAAATGAATGACATTGTCCTTTCTTGATCTCAACAACGCATGGCTGAATAAAATGGATTCCCAGGTTAGAAATGATAACCTGATAGTTTAGCATCATCTCTTACCAAGAGTTCATTACCCATTCATGTGTTTGAACTATCAGAAACATGGCCAACAGTTTGTCTGCTCCTCACGCTTCACTTTGGATCCTACTTCTTGGTATCTTCTTCCTCCTCCGCCTCCTTCTCTTCCTCCTCAGGGAAGGAGATCTTTGATTTGCTCTTGAGCAGCTTGACCCCTGGGAATTGGACAGACAGAGTGCTGTAGGGTCATATCAGAGAGATCAATAACTAAGAAACAGTCGTAGTATGTTCTAACAGCTCCTGACACAGACACACACTGTGTCCTGTTCTAATACGCTACAAAGGATGATGATGTGTGTGTGTGCAAGTATGATGCTGTTTGTGTCAGCACAGTGGTCAAATGTAATCTGTCCTGTGACCAGACCATCTGTTAAGGTGTCTGGAACACTCCTCCCTGCAGCTAAGCAACAGCACAGAGAAGACGTCCATGTGTATGGAGATCTTTAAACGCTTTAGTCTATATCTGTTAACTATGACCAACATCAAGCCATTGACAGTAGTGTGACCAACTAGATTTGACAGTGTGAACTGATTCGCCCTCACAACCTAAACCACAGTGGTGAGCTGTATCTGCAGCTTTACATGTTCTGTAAAGGAAACACCACCACCCTGAGCCAGGCCCACATTATTTGACTGTAGCCTTCCACATAAGCTACAGTCCAGTTCGACTAGACTTTCATATCAGGTACAGTGTGTTGCTGTGAGGGCCTTACCTGGAGTGAAGGGAGGCTGGTGCTGGTAGGGGGTGTCTTTGCGCCTCGGTGTGTCTGCCAGTCGTGGCAGGGCCCCTGATAGCTCCTCTGCTAGGGCCAGCGTGTCTGTGTGAGACTTGGCCAGTCTGGTAGGAGGCAGGCTGTCTCTGTCCTCATCATGGCCTCTAAAGCAGTCTGTGGACACACAGTATGGAACCATAATAAATGGTGCTATAATACTTAACTTTAAAAGGTCCAATGCAGCCATTTTTATCTCAATATCAGATCATTTCTAGGTAACCATACTGTAATAATTTTCAATTCAAATCGTAAAAACAAACAAAAAATCTTCTTAGCAAAGAGCAATTTCTCAAACAAGAATTTTGCTAAGACTGTCGGAGGGTTTGTGTGGGGAGGGGAAAACAGAAAATTAGCTGTTATTGGCAGACAGGTTTGGAACTCTCTTATTAGTGGATTTAACTAATTTACCACATGGTGATGTCACCATGGAAGGCCTAAACTCCCTGCCACCAAAACCGGCAGAAATTTCAGGCGGTTTTTCAATCTCCAAAGCCGATGTGAGTAAGACCTTTAAACAGGTTAACATTCACAAGGATTACCAGAACGCTTACTCAGAGCTTGCGCTGACCAGCTGGCAAGTGTCTTCCCTGACATTTTCAACCTCTCCCCGACCCAGTCTTTAATACCTACATGTTTCAAGCAGACCACCATAATCCCTGTGCCCAAGAAGCCAATGCTTTGAAAGGCTGGTCATGGTTCACATCAACACCATCATACCAGACACCCTGGACCAACTCCAATTTGCATACCCCCCTAACAGATCCACAGATGACACAATTTATATTGCACTCCACACTGCCCTCTCCCACTTGGACAAGATGAACACCTATGACTAAAGCTCAGGGTTCAACATAATAGTGCCCTCCAAGCTCATCACTCAGGTACCTGGGACTGAACACCTCCATCTACAACTGGATCCTGGACTTCCTGACGGGTCGCCCCAAGGTGGGGATGGTAGTCAACAACACATCCGCCACGCTGACCCTCAACACGGAGGTGCGTGCTTAGTCCCCTCCTGTACTTCCTGTTCACAACTGCATGACTCCAACACCATCATTAAGTTTGTTGATGACACAACGGTGGTAGGCCTAATACGATGATGAGACTGCCTATAGAGAGGAGGTCAGAGACCTGGCAGTGTGGTGCCAGGACAACAACCTCTTCCTCAATGTCAGCAAGACAAAGGAGCTGATCGTGGACTACAGGAAACGGAGGGCCAAGCACGCCCCCATTCACATCAACGTTCCTCGGTGTCCTTATAACTAAGGATCTATCATGGTCCAAACACACCAACATAGCCGTAAAGAGGGCACGACAACGCCTCTTCCCCCTCAGGAGGCTGAAAAGATTTGGCATGGGCCCTCAGATCCTCAAACTTTTCTACAGCTGCACCATTGAGAGCATCTTGACTAGCTGCATCACTACTTGGCATGGCAACTGCTTGTCATCCGATCGCAAGGCGCGACAGAGGGTAGTGCGAATTGCCCAGTACATCACAGGGGCCGAGCTCTCTGCCATCCAGGACCTCTATACCAGGCGGTGTCAGAGGAAGGCCCTAAAAATTGTCAGACTCCAGCCACCCAAGTCATAGACTGTTCTCTCTGCTACCACACGGCAAGCAGTACAGGTGCACCAAGTCTGGAACAAACAGGATCCTGACAGCGTCTACCACCAAGCCATAAGACTGCTAAATAGTTAGTTAAATTGTTAACCAAATAGCTACCCAGACTATAATGATCTTACATTTTTTTTTTTTTTTATTAATTTAGCAGACACTTATCCAGAGTGACTTACAGGAGTAATTAGGGTTAAGTGCCTTGCGTAAGGGCACATCGACAGATATTTCACCCAGTCGGCTCAGCGATCCGAACCAGTGACCATCCCAACGCTCTTAACTGCAAGGCTATCTGCATTAACCCTTTTTGCACTAACTCTTTTGACTCATCACATACGCTGCTGCTACTGTTTATCTATCCCGTTGCCTAGTCACTTTATTCCTAGTTATATGTACAGTACATATCTACCTCAATTACCTCATACCCCTGCACATCGACTCAGTACTGATACGTTGTATATAGCCAGGTTATCTTTACTCATTGTGTATCTATTATTACTTTATTATTATACTTTATTATTACATGTTATTACTTTTCTGTTATCTTCTCTGCATTGTTGGGAAGGTCCCATAAGTAAGCATTTCACTGTTAGTCTCTACACCTGTTGTTTACAAAGCATTTGACTAATATAATTTGACTTGATGATTTGAACAGCTCTTACACTAAAATGGCATTATCATAATTTTCACAATTTCATAGTATTATTCCAACCTCATAGTATGGAAATATAGAAAATATAGAAAATCATGTTTTTGACTGGACTGGGCCTTTAATTTATTTGACCATCTGTTACAACAGAACGTGGTCTTCTGCTGTGCTCTGAACTGGAGCATATTCAGCATTCAACTGAATTCAAGGCCATTGAGCCTAAAGGCTTTTGGCCATTGGATATTGTTTGGCCATGTTGTTGTTAAAGGGCGGTGGGCCATGTTGGATATATTCTAATCCACACCCTAATTAACAAGCGAAATGTGTAATGAAAACTGCAATAATTACTACAATAATATAGTTGCTATCTAATTGGACCAAGAATAGGCTGCTGTGTTCAAATTAGTTTATTCTGTGCCCATAGTCCTTGTTGCACCACCTGACTAGTGATTATCCATTTGAGAGATGGGATGGTGTAGCTCTCTTTGTGCATTATCTGACTATCCATTTGTGAGACTTATAACAGGAGGATGATATAACTCAGTCAATCAATATCTAATGTAGATGTATAGTGAGTGGCCATGGCCTTTCCAGGAATTAGCTACCTCTATGAGCCAGCAAGCATGGTCAGTCACTCTGTCACACGCTTCACGAGGCTCTGTTTAAATATAATGCTGACCACAGACAATACACCCAGTGTTTCCTACTCTCCAGAATAAAAGGAGAATATGAACCAATGGCACCTGTGCTGTCATGACGCAGAGTTTGTGAATGCAACGGTTTGTGTTGAAAAAATGGTGTGAGTGACGACCTGTACCTTTCATGGTGGGCGGAGTGTAGACGCTGTGTTTTCTCTGAGCGGGAGATGCCCCTGCACTCTGGGTCTGGTGTAGAGAGATGGAGGGGGAAAAAAAGAACCGCATGAGAACCAACAAGCAGAGATCCCATTTCACTGAAGCTATTTCAGGAGCCAGGCCATCTCAGGTAATCAATGACAACTGCATCAGATAGACATGCTACCTCATAGAACCATAGACTGCTGCTAGGGAGCATCCTGATAATGTTGTTCTTTTGACTTTTATTTCTGCTTTTAAACAGAGTGTGAACTACCTCTCCTTGATGACTTGTAGTCTGCTTGTCATCTGTGTGAGAGAAAAGCAGACATGAGTTATAGTACATTTGTCAGTTTAGCTAAAATTGTCAGCCTTAAAAAAAGGAAAGGGGGATACCTAGTCAGCTGTACAACTGAATGCATTCAACTGAAATGTCTTCCGCATTTAACCCAACCCCTCTGAATCAGAGAGGTGCGGGGCGCTGCCTTGCTCAGGGGCAGAATGACACATTTTTACCTCAGCTTGGGGATTCGATCCAGCAACCTTTCGGTTACTGAACCAGCGCTCTAACCACTAGGCTACCTGTCGCCCCAAAAAAGAGCTATTACTCAACCCTCGGTTAGAATCTGTGTGCTGAGGTTCTGCTGGAACATTGTATTTCACCTGTGTGATGTGACTACAGTGGGAGAGCTGTACTGTTTATCACGATGAGCTCATGGCTGAGAGAGTGTATGGTTCAGTGTCCAGATCACTGCTAACCTCCGGCTGTAATGGCTGACTGGTTTGCTCTAACTTCTCCTCCATTAACGTTTCTCTGAATTGAAATTGATCTTAGAAACGACAACCAGGGGTGATTCATATCACCATGATCACAGCTGGAGCAAAACACCAATAATTCAATAAGTTATTGAATGGCACTGGACAACAGACGTAGCCTGAAAATCCAGACTAAATTCAGCTCCATCACGTCTGTAGTGCATAAACGGAAGACAGCACAAACGTGAACCACATTAACATGACTATTTTGTTGAAAGGATAGCATGGGGCAACACACGAGCCCTGTATTATACAGATGCTGGATCTTACTTTGATCACTCTTTTGCTGCTAAGAATTTTCCTGCACCTCAGGAAATGCAGATGAGCTTTGTGATTTACATAAGCTCACTGAAAACCCACACTAACACATGGTTATGTTAAGAGTATTGCATTTTTGTGTATCCTACCTTTGACCAGCTAATAGCCTAACCACCGATCAAGCAACATTCGACTAAATGTTCAAATCCTGTTTCTGTATGTCACGATCGTTAGGAGACGAATGAGTGGACCAAGGCGCAGCGTGGAAAAAAGACATATTTTAATGAAGGAAAAAACAAACACTTATAAACGAACGTGAAGCTAAACCGAACTAAGTGCACACATGCAACATAGAACGTAGACAATTTCCCACAATCACCTAAAGTCTATGGCTGCCTTAAATATGGCTCCCAATCAGAGACAACAATAAACAGCTGTCTCTGATTGAGAACCAAACCAGGCAACCATAGACTTTCCTAGACCTCTCTACTGAACACAACCCCATACACAACCCCCTAAACAATACACACACCCTAAACTAGAAAAAACACACAAACATCCCATGTCACACCCTGACCTAACTAAACTAATAAAGAAAATCAATATAACAGAGGCCAGGGTGTGACACTGTAGGATTGTTTTGCCGTGACAATATACAGTACCAGTCAAAAGTTTGGACACACCTACTCATCATTCCAGGGTTTTTCTTTATTTTTAATATTTTCAACATTGTAGAAAAATAGTGAAGACATCACAACTATGAAATAGCACATATGGAATCATGCAGTAATGAAAAAAAGTGTTAAACAAATCTAAATAAACATTACCGTTCAAAAGTTTGGGGTCACTTATAAATGTCTTTGTTTTTTGAAAGAAAAGCACATTTTTTGTCCATTAAAATAACATAACATTGATCAGAAATACATAATTAGAAAACCCTTTTGCAATTATTTTACCACAGCTGAAAACTGTTGTGCACATTAAAGAAGCAATAAAACTGGCCTTCTTTAGACTAGTTGAGTATCTGGAGCATCAGCATTTATGGGTTTGTCCTTTCCTTTGAGCTTGTAATCAAACCTGTGCTAACATAATTGCAAAAGGGTTTTCTAATGATCAATTAGCTAATCCAAGTTTATAATTTTAAAAGGCTAACACAACGTGCCATTGGAACACAGGAGTGATGGTTGCTGATAATGGGCCTCTGTACGCCTATCTAGATATTTCATAGAAAATCAGCTGTTTCCAGCTACAATAGTCATTTACAACATTAACAATGTCTACACTGTTTTTCTAATCAATTTCATGTTATTTTAATGGACAAAAAAAAAGGTTTTCTTTAAAAAAATACAAGAATTTATAAGTGACCCCAAATCTTTTAACGGTACTGTATTTTATACTTGAGATTCTTCAAAGAAGCCAGCCTTTGCCTTGAGGACAGATTTTCACATTCTCAACCAGCTTCATGAGGTAGTCACCTGGAATGCATTCAATTAACAAGTGTGCCTTGTAAATTTGTGGAATTTCTTTCCTTCTTAATGCGTTTGAGCCAATCAGTTGTGTTGTGACAAGGTAGGGGTGGTATACAGAAGAAAGCCCTATTTGGTAAAAGACCAAATCCATATTATGGCAAAAACAGCTCAAATAAGCAAAGAGAAATGACAGTCCATCATTACTTCACGACATGAAGGTCAGTCAATACGGAAAATTTCAAGAACTTTGAAAGTTTCTTCAAGTGCAGTCGCAAAAACCATCAAGTGCTATGATGAAACTGGCTCTCATGAGGACCGCCACAGGATAGGAAGACAGATTTACCTCTGTTGCAGGGGATAAGTTCATTAGTTACCAGCCTCATAAATTACAGCCAGAATAAATGTTTCAGAGTTCAAGTAACAGACACATCTCAAAATCAACTGTTCAGAGGAGACTGCGTGAATCAGGCCTTCATGGTTGAATTGCTGCAAAGAAACCACTACTAAAGGACACCAATAATAAGAAGAGACTTGCTTGGGCCAAGAAACATGAGCAATGGACATTAGACCGGTGGAAATCTGTCCTTTGGTCTGATTAGTCCAAATGTGAGATTTTTGGTTCCAACCGCCGTGTCTTTGTGAGACGCAGAGTAGGTGAACGGATGATCTCCGCATGTGTGGTTCCCACTGTGAAGCATGGAAGAGGAGGTTTGATGGTGTGGGGGTGCTTTGCTGGTGACACTGTCAATAATTTATTTAAAATTCAAGGCACACTTAACCAGCATGGTTACCACAGCATTCTGCAGCGATACGCCATCCCATCTGGTTTGTGCTTAGTCGGGCTATAATTTGTTTTTCAACAGAACAATGACCCAAAACACACCTCCAGGCTGTGTAAGGGCTATTTGACCAAGAAAGAGAGTGATGGAGTGCTACATCAGATGACCTGGCCTCCACAATCACCTGACCTCAACCCAATTGAGATGGTTTGGGATGAGTTGGACCGCAGAGTGAAGGAAAAGCAGCCAATAAGTGCTCAGCATATGTGGGAAGTCCTTCAAGACTGTTTGAAAAACATTCCAGGTGGAGCTGGTTGAGAGTATGCCAGGAGTGTGCAAAGCTGTCATCAAGGCAAAGGGTGGATACTAAAATAAAACATATTTGGATTTGTTTAACACTTTTCTGGTTACTATATGATTCCATGTGTGTTATTTCATAGTTTTGATGTCTTCACTATTATTCTACAATGTAGAAAATAGTAAAAAACAAAAGAAAACCCCTTGAATGAGTAGGTGTGTCTAAACTTTTGACTGGGACTGTAGGTTAAATTAAGATCCTACATCTGTATGTAGTTCTCTGTGGCCAACACTGTACATGAACTGACATGAACGTACATCAAAACATGTGGAGCACATTAACATGACCAAGGGTGTTGTATGAATGGCATGGAACAACAGACAAGCATTGGATGTGACTACAAAAATCTACAAATGCAGAGCACATGATATGTATTGGACAAAAATTCAACCTTGTACTGTAGGCCTATGTTGTATTCTAAGGCCAACACAGTACATGAACTAAAGGCAGCAGCAAAACATGTGAACCACATTATCAGCATGTTACTACCATATAACACATCACCTCACAACAATAGCTGAATGAAGTCAGTGTGTCTCGGACCATCAAGCCTACGGGCATGGGAGGGTGATGACGTCATAGTCTCCGCTGTAGTGGGCAGGGGAAAAGACTGGCATTCCCTGGGGTCATGTAAGGCTGCTATGACACTTTACAATGCATCTATAACACTATACATCCTCTGTGACACCCTTCAATCCAGCCACTGTTATAGGACACCAGCCATACTACTGGGTCTGCGTCCAAGGAAAATGACCAGCTGTTTTTACACAAGAGGAGAGAGTTGAAGAGCTGATGGCAAATCAACAGTGAACCTTATAAAAAGCTAAAATGGCCAGAGGGAGAGTCTTGTATTAGCTATCTCCAGGTCCATGGGTTTCACACATTATCTCTGTTAGGGAGAGTGTTAAATTAAAGCCATGGGCACTGCAGCTCAAAATATCTTGATAGCACCTCTGGTTCTCAATGATAAAATTCTAATTCAGAACACCCGATAATCCAGAGACACAATACTACAGTAAGTTTCAGTATTAACCTTCAGAAGTGGCCTCTCTCCAAGAGACACAGTTTGGATGACATTCACAGGGAAATATCAGCAAGACAAAGATCTGCTTGTAGCTGAAATAATGGCTGTGAATGAATAGGGTCCCACGCACACCACCTACAGTATGCAGCCCACATACACAGACAGAGTTGAGCAAAATAAGTTTCACTCGACTACACCATCCATTCTCATTCACAGCACACAGTCAGTAGCTCCCAATGGGATCTCTCAGGATAATGTAATGGTAAAAGGCCAGATAGCATAAACACTATCAACTAAGCAAAGAGTTTGACAAGACAACTAGGCTGGAGGAAACTGTCCATACGCCCATGGAGACATATAGAATAGAGGGATAGAGGAATGGAGAGATGGAAGGAGGGATGGAACCAGGGTCATGGTGGGAACAGAGCTGTCACATTGGCAGTGGTTACCTACGCCTGCCATAAAACACAGACCTGGCACTGAGGAGACAGAAATACATGCACCCAGCCAAGGATAAAGAAATCAATGTATAAAAAGAAAGGGTGGGTCTGTGATGTAAAACACACATTCATACATTCTGACAATGTAATGCCTCTAAGCTGGCTCCTGGATGAAGATCCTGCGACTGGCTTCTGTCAGACAATTTAATTGCCACCCAGTAGATTTGGGTTAGCTGGTTTGTCACAAACAGGAACATCCCAAATAGCACCCTACATGGTGCACTACATTTGACCAGAGCCTTATGAGCCCTGGTCAATAGTAGTGCACTATAAGGGAATAGGGTGCTATTTGGGACGCAGACAAGAACACCCCCTACTCTCTGCCAAAAACTCTCTCTGAGGAGAATATGGGCCAGCACACCCTCCATCAATTAACAGTACCAACCCTTTCCCTTCCTCTGCACAATGGGATAAATCAAACCTGTACGTTCATACTGATGAATCAGTACAATGGGTTAAATAAAAACCTGTACGTTCATACTGATGATTCAGTACAAGGGTTAAATAAAATCTGTACATTCATACTGATGATTCAGTACAATGGTTAAATAAAATCTGTACATTCATACTGATGATTCAGTACAATGGTTAAATAAAATCTGTACATTCATACTGATGATTCAGTACAATGGTTAAATAAAATCTGTACATTCATACTGATGATTCAGTACAATGGTTAAATAAAATCTGTACATTCATACTGATGATTCAGTACAATGGTTAAATAAAATCTGTACATTCATACTGATGATTCAGTACAATGGTTAAATAAAATCTGTACATTCATACTGATGATTCAGTACAATGGTTAAATAAAATCTGTACATTCATACTGATGATTCAGTACAATGGTTAAATAAAATCTGTACATTCATACTGATGATTCAGTACAATGGTTAAATAAAATCTGTACATTCATACTGATGATTCAGTACAATGGTTAAATAAAATCTGTACATTCATACTGATGATTCAGTACAATGGTTAAATAAAATCTGTACATTCATACTGATGATTCAGTACAATGGTTAAATAAAATCTGTACATTCATACTGATGATTCAGTACAATGGTTAAATAAAATCTGTACATTCATACTGATGATTCAGTACAATGGTTAAATAAAATCTGTACATTCATACTGATGATTCAGTACAATGGTTAAATAAAATCTGTACATTCATACTGATGATTCAGTACAATGGTTAAATAAAATCTGTACATTCATACTGATGATTCAGTACAATGGTTAAATAAAATCTGTACATTCATACTGATGATTCAGTACAATGGTTAAATAAAATCTGTACATTCATACTGATGATTCAGTACAATGGTTAAATAAAATCTGTACATTCATACTGATGATTCAGTACAATGGGTAGAAATTCACCCTGTACATACTGATTATCTATCAAACCTCTCTTTCTAGACACGCACATACGCGCGTGCAAGGCCTGCAAAAATCCACCCAGACACAAACACACACTGTTCAGGCCGCACCCCACCTCACAGAACACACACATGCTCACATGCACACAAATACACACGCACACACAAACGGATGATTTATCAAACCCTGTGTGCTGTAAGATATGTGGCCAGCCAGGCTGTGCCAGGTTATGACATGAGGAACAGCGGTCAGATACAACAACACTATCTCATGTCATGACATAACGGTAATGATAACCATTCACATCCTGTTCCCCTCAGTGATGTGATGTTGCGTATGACCGTGATGCCTGACTGCTTGCATGACTTTCTGTTCTGTACTGGGCAGCCTGAACAGTGTGTGTTTGTGTGTCTGGGTGGGTTTTTGCATGCCTTCTGTACTGGGCTGTACAGCAGGCTGGGACGTGGTGGGCAGCTGGGCGATGCGTGTGGAGATGTATGTTTGTCCATGATCACAGAGTCAAGTCACATGGGGTAAAGGTCAAGGTCACCAACAGGGTGTTGATGAGGCTAATGAACCAAGCTTTACCCTGGAGGCCAGAAATATCTGATCTCACTGCATTCCAGACGCAACATAAGGAAATGGTTGATAGATTGGTGTGTGTCATGTGGTTGAAGGTTGAATCTCTGCTATCTATCAGGTTTGAACTGTAAAACGTACCAGTGTTTGATTACAGACAGATACTGTACTCTCTTTTACAGACCAACCATCTCTTATTTGGTCCTGCTGGTCTCTTCTCACTGTCTCAGAGTCATCCACAGCTATACCTGTGGAGCTTTCTTTGGCACAGGTTCTCCCAGTCTTACTCTATGATGACCTTTCAAAAGCAGTGGGGAGGAAGGCCAGAGTGTGGACAAGGCAGCCTTTGCTATGACTGTGCTGCAGTCTGCTAGGGTATGGGCTGTGACTGTGGCTTGGTAGCAGGCTGTGCTGGAGGCTGAGCTGTAAGCTGTGGCTGTGTTGTGACTATAGCTGTGCAGTGTTGCAGTCTCCATATGCTGACGCCACAGGGAAGGTATTTGTGCTGATATCACATTGTGACCCTCCATGTTCTGGATCTCTCACTCAAGGTTAGATTCCACTCTCACTGTTTCATGATGACACAACAAAGATAAAAACACTCGCCTTGCCGCCTCCTTTTTAACACTCTTCTCGTTACTCCCATTCTCCAGGGCTGATATCACCCTCGATCCATCATTCCCCCCTTAGACATCTTGTAGTTTAACACTCCATTTTGTGTAGCCCACAAGAATAGTCTTCGAACCCTCATTCAACCCATGTTTACGTAACTCCTTTATATCCCACAGCTCTTCATTAAATGTCAACAGACAGATCTGAAAGAAAGCACTTAGATGATTGACATAAATGAGAGCGAGCCAAATCTCGTTTGTGTTTCTCATTATCAATAATGAGCAAGTTGGGAACAAACAAAAAGTCTCCAAATTCAAACGACCCTCAAACCAGCATAACAAATCAAAAACCAAACAATTGTCATATGAAGACACATACTTTCCATGACAGTTTAGTCATGCTGAGTGTAGCTTAGCAACATCCAGACCACACATTCCATTTCAATACAGGAAACTACCGAAATCCCATTTTCACTGCTTTTCATTGAGGGCAATTGGAATTGGAATGTCTATTTCCTGAATTGAATGAGATTACATTTAAATTGACCCCAACCCTGTTTCTCACACAGGAGAAGTATCTTACTTGCTGCAGTTAGGTCTGGTGGAAGATAGATGGCATGGGTGGCTGGTGTAGGTCTCCTCTTACGGATCTGTTTGGGAGAGACAGGACAGGGCGGGATAGGATAGGGGCGCAGGTCGGGACAGGACAGGGTAGAGCAGGACAGGGCAGAGAGACAGGACAGGGAAAAGTGGTGTTAAAGTGTGGCGCTGAGGATAGCTGGAGACAGACAACAAGCACCAGTCACTGCTGTGTGTGCATGTTTTACAAAGTGATAGACTAGAGTTCAGTGTCAATAAAATCACTAGTATAGGTTAGGGAGAGGGGTGGGTGTGGAGGTGGTGGGTGGAGTGGGAGTTTGGCCAAAGCTTTGGATGAAGCTATTTTTCTATAACCACTATGGTGACAAATAAGGATACAATGGAAATAGTTTAGTCTGGCACTATACTTTTCCCCAAGCAATATTCACTTAAGGCACTAAGACATTGCAATAAAGTCTAGAAAACTAAGATTGTGACAAATAATTGCAGAAAGTGGATGGGGAAAACAAGCCTTCACTCATCTTACAAGGAGTTCACCATCATCCATGACATAAAACAGGTTTCCCACACATGCATAACATGATCAAAGTAAAGCTTCTTCTGCCAGTCAGTGTCAAGAGGAGCTAGTCCTTTTAACTCTGTGAGATTCCCGGGTTGCAAAAATGCAACAGGTCCTAAACTCATGTCTAACACTACATAGAAATACATCTGAGTCTACGGAGATGGACTAAGTAGCATTTGTTGTGTGTCCTGTCTTCTCTACGATGTGATTATGTAGAAGAAAAAATAAATTGAGAAAACATTCTGAGCAAGAGCAGGAGGAATTTCGTAAGTGTTGCAATTTTTGGGGGGCAGAAATGCTCACAGGGATAAGCCCCACACTCTTTCAGTGAGCCCACCATCACAATATCATTCCATTACCATGTCATAATGGTAATCACATTTATTAACATATCATGTAGAAGTGGATGTTTTTACTTACATGCTCCGATGCCTGAGGGTCCAGCTGACTCTGTCGGACAGGTACAGAAAACTGGATCTTCTTAGGACTGTTGGGCTCCATGTTGGGCTCCATGGTGTGAGAAGATAGAGAAAGAAAGATCGAGGAGAGAGGGAAAGTAAGAGAAAGAGAGGAAGAGGGGACTGTGTTGGGAGCAGCTGCACATACTGTAGCAGCAGCAGCCTCTTTTCTCTTCTGTTCCTCCCCCCTTCCTTATGAGCCCTGTGATAGCTTTAGTGCACAGCCCAGCCTGCCTCTCCCCTGCCCCCGTCAGAGAAAACGAGAGAAAAAGAGAGATGCACTCCACCTCACACACTCCTCTAATGTCCAGTCCACTATAGCAGCCACAGCCAGTCTCCCTTGTCCCCCAGCCCTCAACTCAGACAGACCAACAGCATGCTCTTTAGCCTCTGCTGGGTCAAGTGTTCTATCTTTGATGAAAGCCACAGGCCAGTCTGAGTCTCTGATATCTCTCTCCCCCTCCCTCCATCTCTCTCTCTGAGTATCATGACATCACGGCCCAGAAGTGCAATATAATCCCCCGAAGGGACCAGGCAGGCACAATGTTAAATATTGATAACCCAAGTGTCACGACTTTCTAAAGTAGAACCCAGAAGCAGACCAGGACAAGGAGAGTAGGACGAAGGTGAGTATTTATTTACAAGTTTAACCGTAAAGGTAGAAAGATCCAGGTGGTGGAGCGGGCAGCGGAAGTGAGTTGATGGGAGTGAATAGGCAGATCCAAGGGAGTAACAGAAGCCACCGACGACCAGGCAGGGATGGGGTGAGTGTTCCGGGTGAATGACTGTAGACAGAACAAACAGAGGTAAGTTCAAGGCAAGCAAGCAAGACGTACAAAACAACAAAACAAACTCTATCAAACTGGAGGCTGATACGCTGGCATAACATACTGTTCATGGCTAACGATCCGGCAGGGAATGGATGTCAGGTCAGAGCTTATGAAGTGGAGGGATGATGATCAGGACCAGGTGTGCAGATAGCTGATGGGATACAGGTGCGGGTAATCAGAGATCTCCCAACTAGCTACGTCGTCCGGCAACCAGACAGGGTGCGTTCCAGGACACCGGAAAAACACTCCAGGACAGAACACAGGCAAAAACAGACTCAGGAAACGGGATTTGTGACACCAAGTTCAGGAAACCACTGCCCCCTGCTCTCTCTATCTCCCTCCATACTTCTTTCTCTCATAGACCTCGTGGTTGCTTACTCCCCTCTCGCTCCCTCTCCTTTCCTGAGTGGTATGTGAACCTTGAGACAGTGGATTTGTCTGAAAAATGACTAATATGCTCAATCCCGCAGGCATGTCGTAGTTTATAAATTAGTATCATTTAGATTTTCTCACTGATCTATATATACACACTACCATTCAAATATTCGGGGTCACTTACAAATGTCCTTGTTTTTTAAAGAAAAGCTAATTTTTTGTCCATTAAAATAACATCAAATTGATCAGAAATACAGTGTAGACATTGTTAATGACTATTGTAGCTGGAAACGGCAGATTTTTTATGAAATATCTACATAGGCGTACAGAGGCCCATTATCAGCAACCATCACTCCTGTGTTCCAATGGCATGTTGTGTTAGGTAATCCAAGTTAATCATTTTAAAAGGCTAATTGATCATTAGAAAAGCATTTTGCAATTATGTTAGCACAGCTGAAAACTGGTGTTCTGATTTAAGAAGCAATAAAACTGGCCTTCTTTAGACTAGTTGAGTATCTGGAGCATCAGCATTTGTGGGTTTGATTACAGGCTCAAAATGGCCAGAAACAAAGTCCTTTCTTCTGAAACTCGTCAGTCTGTTCTTGTTCTGAGAAATTAAGGCTTTTCCATGTGAGAAATTGCCAAGAAACTGAAGATCTCGTACAAAACTAGATGTTGAATTGACGTCTGTGCCCAGTGGGCAACTTTTATAGTATTTTGTTTTGTCGCAATTTGGAAAATTGACCAATAAATGTGTTATTTCCACCAGGCCTGTTGATTTTTTTTTCTTCAATATGTAGTTTAATCGCATAAAGTTTGGCTGGAAACCTGGTTCATGTTAAAGAAATGTATTTGTGCATATCGGGTCAGAGTGGGAAAACCCTGTGTCCATTTCGGAATGGGATACTGACTCCCATCACCATATATCCTCATATTTCAGATCAGGGGGTTGCGCTAGCTTCCAAATTCAAAAGTCTGCATTTTCAAACCACAGACCCTCCAAAAATCTGCGTTCTAACTAAACAGAGATTTTTAATTCATCGTTCCACTCAGTGCTCTAGTCTAGAATGCAGGAAAATACAGGTCAGTTCAAGAGGTTGCCATGTTAAAACAGTTTTCTTTACCCCACATTTTTATAAAATCACATACAATAGTTATTACATTAATCCAAACGATATTATAGCCTTATATGCTTGAATTGGACAGCGTTGATGAAATACCAACGCTATAATAGGTGTGTTGGAAAAACGACCAGCTTCTGACACCCATAATTCATGAATTAGATTTATTTGATTTCATTCATCATTAATGTAACCACAATGTTCAAATACATACAAATAAATAACATGTTTATTTGTGGATGATGTAGTAGTCTGCAAGGACTGACCAAAACTTCAATTTAAGTGAAGTGGCAAAACAACAACATTCTGACATGCAGTCCTCAATGAGGACTTTGATGACCCATAAATAACCCATAAATTACCCATAAATGACCCATTTCTCTGTGTCTGGCATCTGTCTAGGAATGGCAGATGATCCAAGCTAGAATGAGAAAACAAAACACAGTACGCTGATGTAATGTTCACAATGTGTCAACGTGCTGTACACAGAGAAACCATAATAAACAATATAAAGGAGCGCTTTAGAGAAAAGTAATAACCTCAGCAACACAGACCTGTTATTTACACCACGCCAAGTCAAACTGAGTGACACACAAACAGGCCCACAGTCCCAGTGCCCATGGTTGGGGCAGTTCTGCGTCTCAAATGGCACTTTATTCCCTACTGCACTACTTTTGACCCTGGTTAAAAGTAGTGCACTATGTAGGGAATAGGATGCCATTTGAGACGCAACCAGTGTGTTTTCGCCTTGCCATCAATGGTGCCCATTTATGCTCGGGGATCATTCTGTGCCTCTAAACACGTACGACCTAGGAACACCTAATACCTCTGGAGGAAATACCAGAGAATTAGAGGCAGGGGCTGGAGGTGTGGAGCGGGCCGGACAAGCGACTGGGTGCCACCTCAGGGGTGATGCACAGTTCAGAATATAGGGGAAAAGAGATGTTATAAGTTGCATGTTCGTCTGTGCTTGACCATTAGTAAGTACAAGTAAGCTACAGGTAAGTACAGATCAGCTATGTAGTAAGTGGGTCATTCCACAAAATTAGTCCCTTTTGCATTCCTTCAATATTTTAGGTGCACCAATATTTAATTTTAACATAAACATTATGTACATAATTTGTCCAAACTGGAAACGACAAGTTTAATTGGGTTGCATCAACTACTGCTTTTGAAAAGCACCACTTAAATGTATGCATTATATTCATTTCACACCTTTGTCCTGGGTTGTGTTCATTAGGGTAACACTGGAAAACGTTATTTAAAAAAAAATCTACAGAAAGTAAGTCCAGTTAGTCCCTCCACGATTCAATCAATTTCCCTCCGTTTGGTGCCTAATGAATACGACCCAGATGCGTGTTTTCGTTAGTGTCTCATTAAAAACAAACAAAAATTCATACCTGTATTTCTTATCTTAAATAGACGTTAAAACCACTAAATGTATTTGTCCTGAGATATTTTCTTTAAAGGGATAATAAAAAAGATAGATAATAGAGACAGACAGGTGGCCTGAACTGGAGAGTAGAAACACAGTAGAATTAACAGTATCTTGTCTGATAGAGCTCTATATAGTCTTTCTACTAAGGATATTTTCAAGTTCAGAGACAGTGAAATGTATTGCATAGTTAGTTCCAGACCTGGGTTCAAATACTTTATCTGACCTTGCCTGGCTTAATGAGCCATTAGAATAGTCCCAAAACGGTAAACCCTGCCCACCTGGCACTACAGGCAAGCTGAGCAAACAATCAAAGTATTTAAAAGACTTTGCTCTGATTAGTTCCTCATAGAGATGGCATTAGAAGAGGGCATGGTAATTTACAGCTGACACTAAATTTCCATACAACCATAATCATCTTCTAACTCTATTTTTCAACTTTAGGACAAGAGACGCACCCTGATCCACATCTATGTGCTTAAATACAACCCATACACAACGTCAGGATCATATCATAACATAATAACAATGTCACCAACAACCAGAGATGGAATTGGAGAAAAGTCACTCTGGGAACTAACTGATCCTAGAATTTACCTTAAAGTAACTACCCAGTGAAAATCGAACTTTTAAAAGTTCATATTCTGTTAACTCATATCCCCCAAAAACAGTTGACTCTTCCTATACTCATATGTTGCCAGCATTAATTGAAAAAAATAAAACACAAAAATGCTTGCCATTTCCTCATAGAACATGATGTCATCTCCATGAGGAGGAGGAGATAGCCAATCAGCGGTCTACTAGCATTAATATTTTTAAATACCGGGTATATGCCCACACCATTCTGTTGTTGGGGTACACCCATAACATTCCAACACAGAAAAACAGCTTTTTAACACACTTACTAAAAAATAAAAAAAATACAAGGAAAACTATTTAGCTCATATTGTAAGTAATTATAGGTCATGTTTCACAGAAATCTGGAAACACTGGGGAGTTACTTAAACACATTTTGTACATGTCAAAATTATTTTACTTTGCGAACTCTAGTTCCCCTCCAATTCCACCCCTGTGGACAACACATGAGTAATGCAGTAGTTAGTCATTCTGAGTGTTTGAAATAGGACGGTTAAGACAGAGAACAAGACAGTTCACTATAACAGCAAGTATACAGCAGCATTAGTGTCTCCAAGGTACACAGCATACAGGTCTAAAGATACAAGGGAACTCATTTATAAACCTTTGGCAGGAACAAAATATATTTCCAATTTTCACGCAAAAGTGAGCATTTATAAAAACTGAACCTGATGTAAAAACGTGCTCGCCTTCTCACAGACTTTAGACAATGCTTATGCAGATTCTAGTGGTTGAAATATTGTATTGCAAGCAGGCAAGTACATTTATATTTTGTGCAAATGGAGGATATGGACACGCTTATGCATCACAATAAACAGGTTAATAACAAGATGCAATCATTTTCCGTTAGTGAGTAAAGCGAAAATATATTTAGTTTATCCTTGGATTTAAAAATAATTAGACAATCATCTATATCCCTGGCTATTATTTATTATTTATTTCCATGATCATTGCATAATAAATTCCTCACCTTTTCTGTGATGGTGTCATACTCACGAGGTAGCCTATATAGGGCAACAACAAGGACACCATTCATCTCATATCTCCTTTAATTGGACCCACTTCACAGTAGTAAATAGATAAGCTATTTCAAGTATTTTGCTCTATGCCATCCGATCCAGAGCGCAGTTGTATTAACGGTGGAACAGACGGGTTGCAGGTTACTTCTGTAGCCGACATCTGAATACTGTAATTTAACATTTCTCGAGTAGACAATATTGCATTTATACACAATACATCTTTTCACAACTATTGCAGAATAAATTCTTCACCTTTTCTGGACATTATTGGTCCAAATTTCTGAAGTAATCATAGCCTAAAACAAATTACCATGCACATCATTCATTTAATTAAGCCTATTAGATAAGCTATTATTTCAAGTATTTTGCTCTATGCATCAGAAAGGAAGCAGGTTTATAACTAAATTAAAATTTACCAGGTGAATAGGTGCATTGTAGTGTGCATGTCTACCACTGTAAGTAGAGAAGGTTTCAGAATTCGAGGGCAGTGCAGCATCGTTTCGAGAAAAAGTCAATGCAAAACATTAGGCCCAATTAAATTCAAACGGTCTGCTTACAGCTCAACAGCAATTTGCAATAGTTGTTGTCTTTCATGAACTTTTTGTCTATCAGATAGCCTAGGCCTACAGCAAATGTCATTGCAAAAGTATAACATTCTGCAATCACCTCCAAAGACATTTGATCAAGTTCGCTATTGCCATTTCCTTTAGAAAACTGCTCGAATACTTCCAAAGTATACAGCAAATAAGTTTTTTTTTGTCACCATAAAAGGTGAATGATGGGCGTTTTTCAGACAGAGTACTGATGCTCTTTCACTCACGCAGTTTCAGGACGGGTGTATGGTGTGTGCCAAGTTTATAAATCTCAATATTTTTGTATGTATGCAGTCTTTTCAGAAATGGCACACGCAGATATTCAGATATTTAGTGTGAAATTTACACAACGGTTATAAATGAGGCCCCAGAGTATCTGTCAGTCAGCAGATTACTCAGGAGAAGAAACCATAGAAATAAAAAAAACTCTACCTATATGGTTGAAAACACAGTGTTAAGGTATCTGCCATCATCAGACTCTCTGGAAATAGTAGAAACAGTGGTAAAAAGGTTGTTGGGCTGTTCAGTGTATGGCTTCACCAGTGTTCAGGTTGAGTAGAATTGGTAGACTTTACCAGTGGTTATCTTCAACTGCAGGAGAAAACAACAACACTCTTTACACATTGAGAAATAGGGGTGCTAGCCGAAAGCTATGGAGGTGCCAGCGGATGGCTGAATCGCAACAGGTCTATATGGCTCGAAGAACCAATTTGTACAAGTGTATGAAATGAGCTGAGCTGAGCTCCGCTGGATCAGGTATGGTGGATTGCTACAGGGATTCTGGTTACGGCAGGGTGTAGATAACATGAAAGGATCTTTATGGCTTAGTGAAGAAATAGAGATTACTTTCAGTATGAACAGATAGCGTCTCTACCCACAGAATGACAGACACTCACCTCAGATGTAGGACCTGTCAACAGTCTAACAGGGGGTGTTCTCTGGCCAACACAGGTGATCGTAGTGGAGATACGGCCACCAGGAGCTCGCTGGCTATCTCCTGTCGGATCTCATCAGCAAGGCTCTCTTTGATCTGAGGTAGAGGACAGAAGTTACACAGAGAGACTAATCAATTAATCAATCAATCAATCGTCTCTTTGATAGGAAGGGACATAATAACTCATTGACTACACTCAAACAGAAGGAAATGCTCAGAAACTGAGTGAAACAAGGAGGTGCTACAGTATCAGAACTTGCCCAATAAGAAATGCTGGTTTTTCGTTGCATAACGTTTTGCCACAGAGTGCTCTAATGAACACAACCCAGGATTGGCAGTACACCCTGTTCTGTTGGTGTAATAAGGGCTTCATAAATAGTTGATTTTAAACTTAGATTTGTGAAACACAAAACACACATCTCTCATCCCTCAAAATAACTAAAGCTGGAATCCTTAATGGTGAAACTGCTATTTTCCTTTGCAACATTACAACAACAAGTTACTCCAAACAACGAATGCTGTTTTTTCCCCTCGGACATCAATTTTCGCACAATAAAAGAGCACAATATATACAGAATTTGTTTTACCATGCAGCACGACGCTCCTCAGCCTGGCAAAAAAAACAATAACAACGGCGGTCGGGAGGCCAGTGGTGTCGTTTCCCCTTACTTCAGATTCCATCTTTAAAGCCCTGCCAAACACTGACATCAGGCCACTGACTAAGAAGTAGTCCTAAGTTATATCCATAGGTTCCTGTGGAATCCCAATTTCCTTTTGAAGCTTCAAAATGTGGTCCATGCCAAGCGCTTAAATCAGCTCAGTGAATGATTTTTCCTGAGCGGAATCGTCTTTCAATATGGATGTAGTAACCTTGTCCGTTAGCCAAGGACATAATAAAACATGTCCTGGGCGATATTGGCATTGTTATTGCACCTCAAACACAAATACTGGCAGGCACCGGGCATGGTCCAATTTGAGCACTCATAGTTCAGTGAAGGACAAATCTTAATGTTGTCCCGTATTCTAAAATAGAATACAATCTCAATGTTGACCTTTATTCTAAAATAGAATCCTAGAACACACTGAGCTCACTTACCTCCTTGATGAGCTGCTGTAGCTGGGGGTTGTTTGCCCTTCCTACACCTAATCTTCCTCCTCTTCCTCCCTCCCTACCCCTCTCCTCTAGCAGGTGAGGGTCTACAGCTGCCCCTCTTCCTCCTCTGCCCTCTTCCTCTCCTTGCGCTCGATCCTCTGGATGTTGCTCTCCTGTCAGTGCCTGTTCTATGGCATGGTCCTGGGCATCTAGAGGACTGATCTGGCCCTGGGAGAACCCTGTGGAGGCACCAGGCCGTGGAGGGGGGGCTGGGGTGAGGGAGATGGACGCTCGGTACACCTCTGTCTTCTGGGGGCCTGGGAGGGGCAGCTCTGGGGTGTGGGAGGAGCCTGGGTGACATCCGGAGGACCTCATTGGACTGGCTGACCTGGAGGAGCGGCCTGAGCTCGGGGTGGGTGCCATGCTTGGTCTGCTCTCTGCCCCATCCTCGTAGCCCAGCTCTGTCTGCAGGTACAGCGGTTCCATCAGCAGGTTCGACATCTGGAGGGAGAAACCACACAAACCACAAGCATGACACATAGTGAAGTGCGACAAGTAAAACAGTCGGAAAGTATTGAGACCCTTTCCCTTTATTTTTCATTTTGTTACGTTACAGCCTTATTCTAAAATGGATTAAATAAAAAAAAATCCTCAACAATCTACACACAATACCCCACAACGACAAAGCCAAAACAGTTATTTTTTTACATTTTTGCAAATGTATTAAAAATAAGTATTCAGACCCTTTGCTATGAGACTCAAAATTGAGCTCAGGTGCATCCTGTTTACGTTGGTCATCCTTGAGATGTTTCCACAACTTGAATGGAGTCCACCTGTGGTAAATTAAATTGATTGGATATGATTTGGAAAGGCTCGCACCTGTCTATATAAGGTCCCACAGATGACAGTGCATATCAGAGTAAAAACCAAGCTATGAGGTTGAAGGAATTGTCCGTAGAGCTCCGAGACAGGATTGTATCAAGGCACAAATCTGGGGAAAGGTACCTAAACATTTTTGCAGCATTGAAGGTCCCCAAGAACACAGTGGCCTCCATCATTCTTAAATGGAAGAAGTTTGGAACTACCAAGACCAAGACTGACCGCATGGCTAAACTGAGCAATCGGGGGAGAAGGGCCTTGGTCAGGGAGGTGACCAAAAACCTGATGGTCACTCTGACAGAGCTCCAGAGTTCCTCTGTGGAGATGGGAGAACCTTCCATAAGGACAACCATCTCTGCAGCACTCCATCAATCAGGCCTCAGTAGTAGAGTGGCCAGACGGAAGCCACTCCTCAGTAAAAGGCACATGACAGCCCGCTTGGAGTTTTCCAAAAGGCCCCTAAAGAACTCTCAGACCATGAGAAACAGGATTCTCTGGTCTGATGAAACCAAGATTGAACTCTTCAGCCTGAATGCCAAGCATCAAATCTGGAGGAAACCTGGCACCATCATGTCTGGAGGAAACCTGGCACCATCCCTACAGTGAAGCATGGTGGTGGCAGCATCATGCAGTGGGGATGTTTTTCAGTGGCAGGGACTGGGAGACTAATCAGGATCCAGGGTAAGATGAACGGAGCAAAGTACAGAGAGATCCTTGATGAAAACCTGCTCCAGAGCACTCAGGACCTCAGACTGGGTCAAAGGTTCACCTTCCAGCAAGACAATGACCCTAAGCACACAGCCAAGACAACGCAGGAGTGGTTTTGGGATGTCCTTGAGTGGCCCTGCCAAAGCCCGGACTTGAACCGGATTGAACATCTCTGGAGAGCCCTGAAAATAGCTGTGCAGCGAAGCTCCCCATCCAACCTGACAGAGCTTGAGAGGATCTGCAGAGAAGAATGGGAGAAACTCCCCAGGTGTGCCAAGCTTGTAGCGTCCTACCCAAGAAGACTCGAGGCTGTAATCGCTGCCAAAGGTTCTTCAACAAAGTACTGAGTAAAGGGTCTGAATACTTATGTAAATGTGATATTTCAGTTTTTTTTATTTGATCAAATGTGCCCAAAAAAACCCAACCTGTTTTTGCTTTGTCATTATGGGGTATTGTGTGTAGATTGATGAGGGGAAAAAAACATTTAAATCAATTTTAGAATAAGGCTGCAAAGTAACAAAATGTGGAAAAAGTCAAGGGGTCCGAATGCACTGTAGAATTAGAATTCCAAGAACAGACATTCCTATTCATGTGAATGTTCTGTGACGGTTGGACGTGCAGCCATATTGACGATAACAATACAAGGAAGTGAAAGCAAGTTCATTATATTTCTATTAATAGAACACACACCATTACAGGAAGAACAACCTAGAAAATAAAAGCCCAGACCCACTGCAGGTACTCACCGGCTCCATAGCTCTCAGAGCAGAACTGTTAGACAGGCTGTACATGCTGTGACCGCTCTTCATACCGTACAGGAGAAAGGAGAGATAAATATCAACCACACTAATGTTACATTAAAGAAGAGGTACGGGATGATATGATGGGTGGCTAAACAACAAACACAAGAGTAGTGATGTACATGCAGCCTGATGTCATGTCAAATGAGAAGAACCCAGAGGAACCACAGTAGGTGCCATGAGCAAACTGAGTTATGACAAACCATTTATCCAACATGTTTAGGAGTTATGAGTGAGAGAAAGTGCGAGAGAGTATCAGTCGGTCCAGTCCGGTCTGTGTGTGTGTGTGTGTGTGTGTGTGTGTGTGTGTGTGTGTGTGTGTGTGTGTGTGTGTGTGTGTGTGTGTGTGTGTTTCCAGGTGTAGTTTCAGGTACCGACCATGCGGTGGCGGTAGAGACTGTGGTGGCTGGCAGAGCGGAGCTGTTCGTTCAAGGTCAGCAGCCGATCCTCCAGCTGGAGCTCTAGTTCCTTCAGCTCCCGTCTCACTGCTGACCGCAGGCCCTGCAGCTGCTCCGCCTCCTGCCTGGCAATCACATACAGAAAGAGACCACTGTTACCATGTGTGTACAGGTAACTGGCAAAATAATGGAAAAACTTAAGTGAGGGATACAAAGTATATTGAAAGTAAGTGCTTCCACACAGGTGTGATCCCCAAGTTAATTAAGCAATTAACATCCCATCAGGCTTAGGGTCATGTATAAAAATGCTGGACAGGCCATTCATTTTGCTACCATGTCTATGCCTGTATAGGATGACAATGCCCCCATCCACAGGACACGAGTGGTCACTGAATGGTTTGATGAGCATGAAAATGATGTAAACCATATGCAATGACCGCCTCAATCACCAGATCTCAACCCAATTGAACACTAATGGGAGATTCTGGAGCGGCGCCTGAGATAGCGTTTTCCACCATCATTAACAAAACACCAAATGTTGGAATTTCTTGTGGAAGAATGGTGTCGCATTCATCCAATATAGTTCCAGACACTTGTAGAATCTTTGCCAAGGAGCAGTGAAGCTGTTCTGGTTCGTGGTGGCCCAACGCCCAATTAAGACACTTGCATGTATGCATGTCTGTCTGTCACAGACTCTGCTAACATCCGTGTCCGAGGGCCTCTAGCCTACCTCTCGTCGTGACTGAGGTGCTGGTAGACTAACGCCTGTTGTTTCATCAGGGACACTTCTAGATCCATCATCTGGGTCCGGAACACATTCAGACTCCTTCTCTTAGCCTGCAGCTCCTTCTGGAGAGAGGTCTGAGGATAGGAGGGGGGGGGAGAACAACGAAGAAGATTACTTTATTGTCTATTGTCACAGAGACACAGGGAGATTTTCATTTGGGCAAAAAACTGTCTTCTGTAGTCTCTCCTCCGCGACCCAGAAACAGATAAGTGGTCGACGAGTGTCACACGAACGGAAGACTGTCCTCCCCTCTTCGATAGCCACCTTTCATCAAGGACAGTAATGTGTAATCTACCTGAGTCCTTCACGGAAGAGTTTTGATATCTGCCACGCCCCCTTTGAATCAGCTTTCGTTTTGTCGGAGGAGAAAAGCATGCACAGGTTTAGAAACAATATGCTACTTATAATTGTATCTATTATATGTCTTGCACAACTAACCTCATTTGTTTTTATCACTTTACACATTTACTTTGGGATCCACCCCTGTAAACATGTGCCTGATGAAGTGCGAATGGAGAATGAGAGTCATTTCATACAAGTGCATTTTAATCCACGCCGAGCGTGGACGCAGAAGTTGAGCAAATCAAATTGACAAAAGGCCACAGAGATTTGTCTTTGACCTATTTCCCAACCCCCAAGACACACCCCAGGAGAGGTTGGAGGACAGAATTGGTAATCATGGATTTAATTTCTTTAAGAGTGGCAGGTCAGGTGAGTGAATACCTCAAACAGTGGCTGGGCAGATCTCTGAGGATTGAAAATGTCTGCTCTGCATTCTGATGAATTCTGTTGAGGGCAGAGAAACCACAGATCAAATACTTAGTCACTGATAAACTAGTGTGCAAATGTCTCTGCTTGCATTATGGGTGGGATGGCTAGTGTTAGTTGTTAAAACTGCAAAGAGCCTTGCAGAAAGTTATAGAACACATATGTACTACTATACTATATTTGCCATTTAGCAGACGCTTTTATCCAAAGCAACTTACAGTAGTGTGTAGTAGTTTTGTCTCACCTGAGCCAAGTTCTGTACACTTCCTCTGATGTCATGAAGGACCCGTCTGAGCTGCATCTCAGTGGTAGACAGGGCTGGTGGAAGGTGGGAATTAGGGGCTGCCCCCATAGGATCAACTCCATGGGGGTAAGGAAACAGATGACGGTGGCCAGGGAATGGAGTACTGTATGGTTCTCCATAGGGGGCAGTAGAGAGATGTGGAGGCAGTTTGGAAGGTGTGTGTGATGGGTTAGAGTAAGAGCTATGGGCAGTATAATGAGTGTTGCTGTGTAGGTAGCTGTAGGACCCACTATATGGGTTACCGTGGTAGTTATAGTAAGGTGAACTGAAAGGGTCGCTATGGGGCGGGGTATTATAGGAGGAGCTGTACGGGGAAAAGGGGTAGTGTGTGCTGTGTGGGAAGTTGTGTGGAAGGGTGTTGCCCATGTTGTTAGTGTAAGGAGGACTCTGGTGAGAATGGTTAGGGGCCATATGATGGGGTAAGTTGTGGGCTGTGTGCTGTGGGAGGTTAGGGTTATTGTGTTGGGCTAGGTTGTGTTGTGTGAGGTTAGAGTTAGGGTTACTGTGCTGGGTGAGGTTAGGGTAATTGAAGTGCGCCAGGTTAGGGTTGCTGTGCTGGGTGAGGTTGAAGTCAGGGTTGCTGTGCTGGGTGAGGTTGAAATCAGGGTTTCTGTGCTGGGTGAGGTTGAAATCAGGGTTGCTGTGCTGGGTGAGGTTGAAGTCAGGGTTGATGTGCTGGGTGAGGTTGAAATCAGGGTTTCTGTGCTGGGTGAGGTTGAAATCAGGGTTTCTGTGCTGGGTGAGGTTGAAATCAGGGTTTCTGTGCTGGGTGAGGTTGAAATCAGGGTTTCTGTGCTGGGTGAGGTTGAAATCAGGGTTGATGTGCTGGGTGAGGTTGAAATCAGGGTTGCTGTGCTGGGTGAGGTTGAAGTTAGGGTTGCTGTGCTGAGTGAGGTTATGGTTATTGAAGTGGTTCAGGTTAGGGTGGTTATGCTGTGCCAGGTTACGTTGGGTGAGGTTAGGTACGCTGCAGGTGCTCCAGGCACGGTGGTGCTCCACCAGAGGTCTCTCTCCCCACTCAGGAGTGGGGCTGTGCAGTGAGATGGTTGAGCGGGTCAGGTGGCGGGGGATGGCCAGGGGGTAAGGGGGAACTCTGCCTTGAAGCTTTCTCAGATCCCCATCTCTCTGTAGCCCGGGGCCATGAGATCGCTCGGCCTCTCTGTTGATAATTAAGATAGAGCAAAAGCTGCCTCTCCTCTGAACCCCCTCCTCCGCAACCTCCTCTTCCACAATGGACCCCACCTCCAGCTCCACCTGCTCCTCCTCCACCTGCTCCTCCTCCACCTGCACCTCCTCCTCCACCTGCACCTCCTCCTCCACCTGCACCTCCTCCTCCACCTGCACCTCCTCCTCCACCTGCACCTCCTCCTCCACTTCTGGGGTGTATCGGTAGGAAAAGACCGTCCGAGTGCAGTGCCTGACTGTCTCCTGGCCAAACTGGATCCTGACAGAGGAGACCGCACGGGAGGGGCTGAGGAGGGAGGTAGGCAGGGATCGGGACCTCGTCAGGGGGGCTCTTCTCCTGAACAGATCCCTCACTGTCACCTTCCCCTCCATGCAGGCGCCCTGGAGGCCTGGGGACATGGCCCTCTGCTGGGCCCTGTAGAGGGCCCCGTGGACCCTGGCTGAGGCATTGAGGATGGGGCAGCTGGGGCTAGGGCTGGAGAGCCTGGCTTCCATCTCCACCCTGTCAGGCACACCCTCCCTGGCTGGGGCACCAGAGGAGCTGCAGTCAGGGGCCAGGATGGAGCCATGGTCTTCTGTAGGACCAGGCACTGTAGCCGTATCAAGATCAGCCTCAACAGTATGGCAAGTCTCAGGAGTTGACTGAGGAGTCTCAGAGGCAGGATAAGAAGCAGCTTCCTCAGCAGTGCTATGCTGTTGGTCCTGCTCCAAATCTTGGGCCACTCCTCTATCTCCTGGTTTAGGTAACTGGTGGAAGGTGTACTGTGGCACCTCCTGCCGCTGCTCCTCCTCCCCAATAGGGCTCTTGCTCCCCCTCCCGTCCTCCTCAAGGTGTTTCTGTAGGACAGAGGGTGTCTGCACAGCCTCCTCCTCCTGTTCCTCCTTTAACTGCAGCCTCTCAAAGGCAGGGTGTTCAAGGGCTAGAGGAGTGGTCACCTCCCCAGCGTAGGACATCAGCATGGTCTCACAATCACAGCTGTCAGCGCTCTCCTGTACCTTTAAATTGTTAGCTGAGCCATCAGTAGAGGGGCCCTCTGCAAAACCACTACTGTCTGACTGCTGGCTGGTTGTTCTCAGTTGTTGTTCTGTAATGGAGATAGGGAGAGAGAGATCAAACAGGCAAAGCGTCAATACAGGACTAAGATTGAATCGCACTACACCGGCTCCGACGCTCATCGGATGTGGCAGGGCTAGTGCGTACGGCCCAGTACATCAATGGGGCCAAGCTTCCTGCCATCCGGGACCTCTATACCAGGCAGTGTCAGAGGAAGGCCCTAAAAATTGCCAAAGACTTCAGCCACCTTAGTCATAGACTGTTCTCTCTGCTACCGCGCGGGCTGCCCAATTGCAGGACTCCCGACTGTAGACTAACTAGGCCTATGCGCTCATAAATGTGACAAAACACAATCTACAGCTATTTTTTATGAATAAGCTATTGATCCTCTGTGGCTAAATTATGCTGGTGTAGTATTTTCATTTATGTCATTTATTTATAGAGACAAGAGTAATTATATAATTTGGCAAATGTATTTCAATTCATCTGCAGCACTTCCAGCACCCCTTCCTGCAGCGCTGTTTTCTTACATTCGTTGTGCTCTCGCCAAGGCCAAATAATCAACACTATTATTAATTAAATTGATTGTGGTCAGTAACCCCTTTAGACTGGCTTACTGGTGCTCTTCCATGCCGTCCCTAGGAGGGGTGCGTCACTTGAGTGGGTTGAGTCACTGACGAGGTCTTCCTGTCTGGGTTGGCGGAGATCTTTGTGGGCTATACTCGGCCTTGTCTCAGGATGGTAAGTTGGTGGTTGAAGATATCCCTCTAGTGGTGTGGGGGCTGTGCTTTGGCAAAGTGGGTGGGGTTATATCCTGCCTGTTTGGCACTGTCCGGGGGTATCATTGGATGGGGCCACAGTGTCTACTGACCCCTCCTGTCTCAGCCTCCAGTATTTATGTTGCAGTAGTTTATGTGTCGGGGGGCTAGGGTCAGTCTGTTATATCTGGAGTATTTCTCCTGTCTTATCCGGTGTCCTGTGTGAATTTAAGTATGCTCTCTCTAATTAATTATCTTTCTCTCTTTTGGAGGACCTGAGCCCTAGGACCATGCCTCAGGACTACCTGGCATGATGACTCCTTGCTGTCCCCAGTCCACCTGGCTGTGCTGCTGCTCCAGTTTCAACTGTTCTGCCTGCGGCTATGGAACCCTGACCTGTTCACCGGACGTGCTACCTGTCCCAGACCTGCTGTTTTCAACTCTCTAGAGACAGCAGGAGCAGTAGAGATACTCTCAATGATCGGCTATGAAAAGCCAACTGACATTTACTCCTGAGGTGCTGACCTGTTGCACCCTCGACAACTACTGTGATTATTATTATTTGACCATGCTGGTCATTTATGAACATTTGAACATCTTGGCCATGTTTTGTTATAATCTCCACCCAGCACAGCCAGAAGAGAACTGGCCACCCCTCATAGCCTGGTTCCTCTCTAGGTTTCTTCCTAGGTTTTGGCCTTTCTAGGGAGTTTTTCCTAGCCACCGTGCTTCTACACCTGCATTGCTTGCTGTTTGGGGTTTTAGGCTGGGCTTCTTTACAGCACTTTGAGATATCAGCTGATCTAAGAAGGGCTATATAAATACATTTGATTTGATTTAGAGCTTATGGTGTAGGAGGCCTACTGTTACTATAATATTTAAAATTATCAGCAAGTAACCTAGCCTACAATTACAAAAGAGTAAATTCAGTAAATCAATGAATCCAATAGTTGTTTCAGCTATATTGTTATTGAAACAATGTAGGCCTTATGACCTTTGATGACTTGTATTCGCATCAGTAGGCTAAGTGTCTGAAATGCATCAGAAAAGTATTGGAAAGTTCAGGAAATATCAGGGAAGCTCATCAGCTAGGCAATAGGCCTAATTATCTGTGTGTAGAGAAAATCTGCATTGCTTTCATTTGCTTAACTAATGATCATGAGCACTCACCTCAATGTAGCTAACATTTGCCAGCCTAATTGTGACCAAATATCCAAACAGAGATTCACTGAAAACAAAAATCTGTCCGTGATTGATTTATCAAGATGAGTTTCCATGCTTGTCGCAAAGCAGCACCATGACGCTGTCCCAATTATCAGTTGACCACACATGTCAATTGCTTTACATTTATTATAACCAGTGGTGTAGTGCTGTTTGTTTAGGTAGCCTACGGGAACGGCATTTTATTATTATTATTATTAAACTAGCATTTCTGAATGAAAGTTGGTACTGACATGAAGCCTATTGTTTAAATTATTTTAGAATATACAGTACCAGTCAAAAGTTTGGACAAATCTACTCATTCAAGAATTTTTCTTTATTTTTACTATTTTCTACATTGTAGAATAATAGTGAAGACATCAAAACTAAATTTCGTTCCTTCTTAATGCGTTTGAGACAATCAGTTGTGTTCTGACAAGGTAGGGGTGGTATACAGAAGATAGCCCTATTTGGTAAAAGACCAAGTCCATATTATGGCAAGAACAGCTCAAATAAGCAAAGAGAAACGACAGTCCATCATTACTTTAAGACATGAAGGTCAGTCAATACGGAAAATTTCAATAACTTTATGATGAAACTGTCTCTCATGAGGACCGACACAGGAAAGGAAGATCCAGAGTTACCTCTGCTGCAGAGGATAAGTTCATTAGAGTTACCCGCCTCAGAAATTACAGCCCAAAAAATGCTTCACAGTTCAAGTAACAGACACATCTCAACATCAACTGTTCAGAGGAGACTGTGTGAAATCAGGCTTTCATGGTTGAATTGTTGCAAAGAAACCACTACTAAAGGACACCAATAGAAGAACAGACTTGCTTGGGCCAAGAAACATGAGCAATGGACATTAGACCGGTGGAAATCTGTCCTTTGGTTTGATTAGTCAAAATGTGAGATTTTTGGTTCCAACCTCCGTGTCTTTGTGAGACGCAGAGTAGGTGAACGGATGATCTCCACATGTGTAGTTCCCACGTGAAGCATGGAGGATGAGGTGTGATGGTGCTTTGCTGGTGACACTGTCAGTGATTTATTTAGAATTCAAGGCACACTTAACCAGCATGGCTACCACAGCATTCTGCAGCGATACGCCATCCCATCTGCTTTGCGCTTAATGGGACTATCCAGGCTGTGTAAGGGCTATATGACCAAGGAGTAGAGTGATGGAGTGCTGCATGAGATGACCTGGCCTCCACAATCACCCGACCTCAACCCAATTGAGATGGTTTGGGATGAGTTGGACCGCAGAGTGAAGGAAAAGCTGCCAACAAGTGCTCAGCATATATGGGAACTCCTTCAAAACTGTTGGAAAAGCATTCCAGGTGAAGCTGGTTGAGAGAATGTCAAGTGTGTGCAAAGCTGTCATCAAGGCAAAGGGTGGCTACTTTGAAGAATCTAAAATATATTTTGATTTGTTTAACTTTTTTGGTTACTACATGATTCCATATGTGTTATTTAATAGTTTTTATATCGTCACTATTATTCTACAATGTAGAAAATTGTAAAAATAAAGACAAAACCCTTGAATTTGTAGGTGTGTCCAAACTTTTGACTGGTACTGTACATACAATGCATCATCCAAATTGCATGATTGCCAATGCCTACACATACTGTAAATGGCTAAAGGAAAATGTAAATGTAAAAAAATCTAAAACACCAAATTAGGCCTACCTTATCATAAATAATGCCATCATTAATGTAAATCGTGAATCCTAATTCTTCACGTTTTACAGGTGAAACGGCCATGCTGCATGCATGCCAACCAACCATTTGATCCCAACCAGTTTCATGGGAATATGCATTTGGATCTTCTTGAATGACGCAAGGGTGGCTACCCAGCCGAACTAATCACATTTTAGAGCAGATGGAGTTAAACACAGCTCCGCATGAGAAAAAATTCAACATTTCAGCACAATCATCCTAAATTGTCATAAGAAATGACATGGTGTTTTGGTATAACAGTAGCCTGACATTATGCTAGCATATTCGGTGTGTTATGTAGATTACTAATTCATCATTAAGTGATCTTGCTAGACAGCACCATTCTGAGAAGTGCTGCGCTCCAGCAGCACTACAACCCTGATCATAACGGCTGGATGACTTCGGGAGATTCATTTAACCACAGCTCTATGAATTAAGTGGCGCATTAAGTTCAGTATATATATATTTTTACACCTTTGTGTAACAGTTCAACTTTAGTCCGTCCCCTCGCCCCGACCCGGGCACGAACCAGGGACCCTCTGCACACATCAACAACAGTCACCCACGAAGCATCGTTACCCATCGCTCCACAAAATCCGCGGCCCTTGCAGAGCAAGGGGAACCACTACTTCAAGGTCTCAAAGCGAGTGACGTCACCGATTGAAACGCTATTAGCGCGCACCACTGCTAACTAGCTAGCCATTTCACATCGGTTACAATTGCAGCAGCGCAAAATATTCGCGGCTGACCAAAAATCGTAGCCAGGTCCCGGTGACGTCCATGAGGACCATCAATCTGGGTTTAAACAAAATAAGTAATCAACATTGTCATAGGAATTACGAGACACATTGTACTGAGTAAAAAAAATCTGTGTTCCATTGGTATCTTTGCAACACAGGGATATGACACACTTGCATTGCATCTACAATAGACGGGTTTGCTGACAACGCCATGAAAACTATGCGCACGTGTCAATGGGGCTGAAGGCCGTGTGTTGTTATGGTTCTGTATGGACAGATAGCTAGCTAGAAACGGCCATGTGGTGAATCATAAGGGGCTCGTTTGATCTTGTTCTTGATACCATGTCTTGTTTTGAGATGTTCTGACTGATGTCATGTCTATGCTAATATGGCTAAAATGTGCTAGCCTGCGAACCACCTAACCAACAACTGTAACGATGTATTTGAGACAAGTGCTCATTCTGCAACTTTATGTTTTCAACATGTTATCAACAATCTAAGCCAACCCCGTCTGTTTTGCCCCATAGTGGCGCAAGTGTCTGTTTTGTTGCTAAACAACCAACCCATCTCTACAACTTGTATTATACACACATTTAAAAAAGTACAGAGTTACCCACCAGAGGGCAGACGTCATCCATTTAGTTAACTTCAGCTCCATGTATTTTGGGTTATAGTGATTCCCTGAAGAGCACATCCCTAAGGCTCCATGTTCTAATATATCATGGTCAGTAGGAAAATAAATATACTGAGTCGTTATATAAGGTTTTATCTAATAAAACATGTATAAGTTCCTGAGGAAAGCGGCCCTTTGTTTTAGATGGGTCACTCAATTATAATGGATTGTCACGGGTCCATGTGTTCTAAGTAGCAATTTTCTTAGAAATAATAGATAAATTAAACCATTCGATCACTATCCTCAAAATGCTCCCTAAATATCTGCTCTCTTCTTCCCTGACATCGCTAATCTAAAACCTGTGCTACAATTAGTTGACGGTCGACAAAACTGGCCAGGATATACCTGTGTCTTTTTTGTCTAAAAGGCCAATATGGAAAATTCCATCAGAGTACACTACAGTAGTATTTAAATACTTTGTATAAGACAACAAAATGTTAGTGAATATTTGAGAGATGGTGATTATGCCAGTTAACTCATTTTACTGATCAGCAACAGAACATATGGTTTTGTAACGTAATAAAGTGATTGATCATATTAGTGGATATCCACGTTGGAAAGTTTGGTAACACCTTACATCAATCTGAAAAGTATTATGACTTGTTATAAGCATGTATGAGCCTTTATAATGTCTTATAAAGGTGTATAACATGCAGGCCAGACTCACCACTGCCAGCTCTAGAGGGGCTGCAAGTTCCAGGTAGAGCTTCATCCTCATTACTCTGGACCTGAGAGGATAGATAAACATTTTACTTTTTACTTACTTAATCCTCTTCATTCCTACAGTATGTGGAACATAAGGCTTCCACAGTTACTTATATTGTGTGGTGAAACAAAGCCAAACAGAAAAACACTTGGGGCAACTTCTACACTGACACACTTCTGATGCATACAGCCCCCTCCCTCCAGTTACTGTAACTATTACCCCATTCTGCTAGATCTGGAGAGAGAGGAGGGACAAACTGCAGATGGAGTCACAATAATAATTTGGTCTCCAGGGTCCTCCATATGCTCTCTCTTACTGTTCTTACTTATTTATAGACGCAAGTTCGTGACCTTAGCTTTTCACAATATCTGCTAGGACAGCTAAAACCAGGGTTTTAAAAAAACAGCCCAGTGTGAGAACCAGGAGATGAAGATAAGAAGAAAACTGTATATTGAACTGGGAAGGCAGTATAGCGAAACCCCTCTCCATAACTCTGTTTCTACGGACGGTCCTACCTCCATCTCAAACTGGAGGGAGTAGTGCAACAGTACAACTAAGCCAAGATTTGAACCCCCCTCAACCCGTGTGTGAGTATGGTCCTCCTACCTCTTCCATCTCAAAGGAATCCTTGGCCTGCGTGTGGTGGTGGGCGATGTGAAGGTTGGGCATCAGGCTGTAGTTAGGTTCCTCGCCTGGGGTTGATCGGATGGCCCTCTGGCCCATCTGATGGATTTCCTGGTGCTTTTTCTCCAGGTCAGCCTCGCTGCACAGGCTCAGGTCACCCTCCTGGGCCTCCTCAGGGACAACACTGACAGTGAACGAGATGTGATTTTCTCCACTTCCTGTCAACGCCAGGCCATTTCCATTTAGCTTGGGACTGTCTCCATTCACTCCAGGGTGGTGTCCGTTGATGCTCAGGGGGGCTTCAGTGCTGCCTCTAGAGTGGCTGTCCTCAGTCAACATAGCCGGAGAAGTAGATTCCTTCTTCATGAAGGCCTTCTGCTTGAGCTCCCCCTTGTGGTCGGAGTCAGTAGTGATGGCGCTGTCCCCTGTACCTGGACTCAATTGGTCTGCTTGTTTCTCTGTGGTAGTAGACAGGGCTGTGGGGCTATGAGAGACTTCCTCTGCTGCCCCACCGAAAAGGTTATGCTTGGTGATGGTCTTCTTTAGGATCTTGGCTGCGTTCAGGGCTGAGTTGTTCCTCTTCAGAGGAGAAGGAGTGACGATGGTAAGGGGTTCCCCATCCAGGCTGCAGATCTTTTGGACGGGCTGGCCCGACACCTGGGAGTAGAGATGGAATAATTCGTTGGCCACTGTGGTCAGGACCGCAATCTGACGGAAACGACCTTTAGGGGGAAAGAAAGAGAGAGGAAACTGGAATTAAAATACAACTTTTAGTTTAGGGGGGGGGGAGAAAGAGGGAGTAAACTTGATAAACTAAGAATCAAAATAGAAACAATGAGCTCCTGAGTTCTTTGACCCAAGGCTCTAGCTAGCTAGTCTCCAGAAAGCCTGTTTATATTTGTCTCTCTTAGCAGCAGATTCAGCCCTCATGGGTGCAGTTCATTTGGAGGATGATGAAAGCGAAAGCTGCATCATAACAATAAAATCAGCTTTCCAGCCACAGAAAGGCACAGGCTGTCACAGCTCACAGGGCCACCATAATTCCAATGATCAGTATGCTGTACATTAAATCAACACGGTTATGAAACAGAAACAGCAAGACCTTCAGTTAGTGGTGGGGCTGCTGCAAATCAACAACAACTCAAAAGGAAGACAAAACCTCTCACAAACTTAACTGGGAGGAGTGAAACTTCAAAAGGGATTTATGAGAGAGTCTCATCTCTCCCTTTAACGTGCTAATCTAGACCAGATCAAGATAAAACTGACTCGAGAGCTGCTACAACACAGCATTTCTTACTGGGCCTCGGTCCAGCATTTTACAGACAACAGGCCATGTTCCACACACACCTCTCTCTGTCCTTTCCTGTTCTTCTCTGGCTGGCCAGCCATTGTGTCCCTTCCTGTTCCTCTCTGGCTGGCCAGCCATTGTGTCCCTTCCTGTTCCTCTCTGGCTGGCCAGCCATTGTGTCCCTTCCTGTTCCTCTCTGGCTGGCCAGCCATTGTGTCCCTTCCTGTTCCTCTCTGGCTGGCCAGCCATTGTGTCCCTTCCTGTTCCTCTCTGGCTGGCCAGCCATTGTGTCCCTTCCTGTTCCTCTCTGGCTGGCCAGCCATTGTGTCCCTTCCTGTTCCTCTCTGGCTGGCCAGCCATTGTGTCCCTTCCTGTTCCTCTCTGGCTGGCCAGCCAATGTGTGGTGTGTCATCCATTATTACACCACCTACAAGACTACCACATCTTAACCTACCCCTACCCCACATCCTACCCCACCACCACATCCTACCCCACCATCACATCCTACCCCACAACCACAATCTACCCCACCACCATATCCTACCCCGCAACCACAATCTACCCAAAAGCCACCACCATATACTACCCCGCCACCACATCCTACCCCTACCCGCCACATCCTACCCCACCACCATATCCTACCCCTACCCCACCACCACGGCAGCCTACCCCTAAGCCACCACCGCATCCTACCCCTAAGCCACCACTACATCCTACCCCTAACCGCCACCACATCCTACCCCTAACCGCCACCACATCCTACCCCAAACCACCACCACATCCTACCCCTAACCACCACCACCACATCCTACCCCTAACCACCACCACCACATCCTACCCCTAACCACCACCACCACATCCTACCCCTAACCACCACCACCACATCCTACCCCTAACCACCACCACCACATCCTACCCCTAACCACCACCACCACATCCTACCCCTAACCACCACCATATACTACCCCTTCCCCACCACCACATCCTACCCCGCCCCCGCCACCATATCCTACCCCTAACCACCACATCCTACCCCTAACCACCACATCCTACCCCTAACCACCACATCCTAACCCCAACCCCCCACCAGCACCCCACTCCAACCACAACCCTACCACCATTTTGCATTACACCACCTACCATCCCCACCATACCACCTATCCCACTGCTACTCTGCACTCCAGGTGACACTCAGAACCACAACTCATTATTTTCATCACTACCTGTACGTCTGCATGTATGTACATGCCAGCACATGGCTGTATGTCTGGACCATTTTATGACAGCGAACAGTGATACGATCAGTGTTTCCAGGCCATACAGTGTTTTCACAGCTCGAAGGAAGAGGGTGGGATGGAAAAAAGAGAGTGCGAAACCAAGGGAAAGAGAGCGAGATAGAGAGAGAGAGAGCCAATGCATGAACAAGAGAGCAATAGAAAGACAAAGCAAGACAGTTGGAGGCAAACAGAGAGTGTTAACATACTTGTCAGGGCATAGTTGGGTTTTTCCATCTCTGTGCGTTGTAGATGGGCTTCCAGGTAGACCTTGAGATCGATGCCCTTAGCACAAGAGGGGCTGTTAAAGAAGCGCAAGGGGATCTTTGAGGCGATATCCAGCTCCTCCCGGCCAAACCCCAGGTTATACAGGATCTCTTCTGGATCCTCTTCATATAGGTCCAACAACTCAGACACACTGGAGACAAAGTGAATGCATGAATGCATAGAAAATACACTGTTGAAATAATGCAGTGCTGAACCATCAATGAAACAATGAAAAGTCTGAGATAAAACAGAGATACTTCCAAACTTCTTGGCTAACTAACTTCAGAAACAGTATTTTATTAAACTTGATATAAATGTACCAGCTTTTAGCTCTTTCTTGGGACCTGAAATGTTCTGGTTACCATACTAATAATGAAGTGCTGTAATATATGAATGAACCAGAGCACTCTAAACCTTATTTGGCTGGCTTCAGTTCAAACCCAGAAGGGCAGAAACCAACCACAGAGCTTGGCTGAGGCTCAGGGCCTGCCCATCTGAGTGTCTACTACTCACCTGGATACACTGGTGCTGCTCTTCCCTGAGCCTATTGAGTTCATACTCCTGTTCTGTAGGAACTGGCTCCTCTTGTCCTTTGCACATATCCCATAGCTGGGGAGCAGAGTGAGCAAGTATTCACACCACAGCTACAGAGAGTAAGACTACTGCTGGGACTGAACTGAGGGGGTGAGGGGTGGCCAATAGCAGAAGCGGGGGGGGGGGGGGGGGTCTTACCGGGGTGTCTCTGCTTTGGCACTGTTGGGCTGAAGGTGGTTGGCTGCAGGGAGGAGAAAGAAAGAAATTAATATTTGTGATCAAGGACAACAGATATGAAACATCACAGAATGGTTTGTTTTTGCAGTGATTCCAAGTCAACCATTTCTAAAAATATGAATCCTTCCCTTTCACACATATAACATAAGCAAAAGAGGCCACTGTCGAAATGAGAATCCCCAGAACCAAATCCTCGTCTTTGAGACAAAGAGGAACATAATGACGGAATGATGGTTTGGAAACAGACAGTAAAGAGGGTCCTCCTGAAGTCTGGACTAGCCTCATCTGTCAGGAAAAAAAATCCTGCTCCGAGTCTGATGGCTTCTTCCAGGCCGCCTTAGTGACGCAAAGAAAACGTGGATGCCTGACTGTCTCAACCAGGACCTGGGTTCAAATACTATTCTAAATATTATACCATTTTAAATTCCTTATCTGAGCTTAATTGAGCTTTCTTGGCGTGATCGATCAATAGAATAGTCCCAAAACAGTAAACTCCCATCTGGCAGTCCAGCAGGTTAGAGCAAACACAAAGTATTTCAAACACTTTGAATAGTATTTGAACCCAGGTCCTGGTTGAGACAAAGACAGGAGAGTACACGATGTCAGTTGTCTGCCTGGAACTGAACAAACACAAATCAGCCTAACTGGTTCTTTAACCTCAAAAAGCAGGATAATCATCAAAGCATGTGATTCCATTGAATTACTCTTAATTCTCTTGTTGTGTGTGAGCATTAACAGTAGCAATACATGGTGATGTTTTTCTATATGCATCCATCTATCCACATCATTGCCACTCCCTGATGGAGTGGATTGGTGCCAGAAGGGTGAAGGGCCCTCATACAGGTGTCTGTTGAGACTTGTACCTTCTAGATCCGCTAGGCCGGAGATTGAGTAAGATTGACTAATCATGGGGCGTTATGACATGGACACAATGGAACACTGATCTCAGGTTTGACTAGGGCCCCTTGCTTTGCTTCAATGTATGGGTATGTCCCAAATAACACCCTAATACCCAAATTGGCTCTCGTCAAAAGTAGTGCACTTTATAGGGAACAGGATGCCATTTGGGACACAGCCTGAGACAAGTCAGAGCAGACCTTAACAGGAGCCAACCTTAGCACAACACACTAGCTACCACCCACCGTTTCTGGTCTGCACAAACACAATAGTAATGTGTGGAGTGCAACCATGCGTACAAAATCTGACTGACCCCATCTCTCAAAGAGACCAACATACAGTAGCACATCAGAGAGCATGCATCACTACAGCTGTTGAGCTGAGTGGAAGAATGAGAAACATGTAGTTTAGTCACAGCTTTGACAGAACCAACCATGCACTACCAACAATAAACCTCAAAGCCATTCCATACAGGTCTGATGGAAAACTAAGCAACAACAAAAAAACATCCCTTTTTCAGGACCCTTTCTTTCAAAGATCATTCGTAAAAATCCAAATAACTTCACAGATCTTCATTGTAAAGGGTTTAAACACTGTTTCCCATGCTTGTTCAATGAACCATGAACAATTAAGGAACATGCACCTGTGGAACGGTCGTTAAGACAATAACAGCTTACAGACGGTAGGCAATTAAGGCCACAGTTATGAAAACTTAGGACACAAAGAGACCTTTCTACTGACTCCGAAAAGCACCAAAAAAGAAAGACGCCCAGGGTCCCTGCTCATCTGCGTGAACGTGCCTTAGGCATGCTGCAAGGAGGCATGAGGACTGCAGATGTGGTGAGGGCAATAAATTGCAATGTCCGTATTGTGAGACGCCTAAGACAGCGCTACAGGGAGACAGGACGGACAGCTGATCATCCTCGCAGTGGCAGACCATTAGTAACAACACCTGCACAGGATCGGTACATCCGAACATCACACTTACGGGACAGGTACAGGATGGCAACAACAACTGCCTGAGTTACACCAGGAACGCACAATCCCTCCATCAGTGCTCAGACTTTCCGCAATATGCTGAGAGAGGCTGGACTGCGGGCTTGTAGGCCTGTTGTAAGGCAGGTCCTCACCAGACATCACCGGCAACAACTTGCCTATAGACACAAACCCACCGTCGCTGGACCAGACAGGACTGGCAAAAGGTGCTCTTCACTGACGAGTCGCAGTTGTGTCTCACCAGGGGTGATGGTCGGATTCGCATTTATCGTGGAAGGAATGAGCATTACACCGAGGCCTGTACTCTGGAGCGGGATCGATTTGGAGGTGGAGGGTCCGTCAGAGTCTGGGGCGGTGTGTCACAGCATCATCGGACTGAGCTTGTTGTCATTGCAGGCAATCTCAACGCTGTGCGTTACAGGGAAGACATCCTCCTCCCTCATGTGGTACCCTTTCTGCAGGCTCATCCTGACATGACCCTCCAGCATGACAATGCCACCAGCCATACTGCTCGTTCTGTGCGTGATTTCCAGCAAGACCGGAATGTCAGTGTTCTGCCATGGCCAGCGAAGAGCCCGGATCTCAATCCTATTGAGCACGTCTGGGACCTGTTGGATCGGAGGGTGAGGGCTAGTGCCATTCCCCCCAGAAATGTCCGGGAACTTGCAGGTGCCTTGGTGGAAGAGTGGGGTAACATCTCACAGCAAGAACTGGCAAATCTGGTGCCGTCCATGAGGAGGAGATGCACTGCAGTACTTAATGCAGCTGGTGGCCACACCAGATACTGACTGTTACTTTTGATTTTGACCCCCCCTTCGTTCAGGGACTCATTATTCCATTTCTGTTAGTCACGTCCGTGGAACTTGTTCAGTTTATGTCTCAGTTGTTGAATCTTATGTTCATACATATATTTACACATGTTAAGTTTGCTGAAAATAAACGCAGTTGACAGTGAGAGGACATTTATTGTTTTGCTGAGTTTATGAAGGACTCTATTTAGCAAGTATGCAAGTAACTACCCTCTTTGATATTATTGACATTTCAAAATAACGAATACCAAAACACACTTCCTATGAACAACCTGGGCAAAATCATTTAAAATACTTTAGTTGGCCTTGATTGAGCTCACCTGGTGCAATGCAACCAACATGTAAAGTGTTGGTCCCATTTTTTATGAGCTGAAATAAAAGATCCCAGAAATGTTCCATATGCACAAAAATAGTATTTCTCTAAAATATTGTGCACAATAACATCCCTGTTAGTGAGCATTTCTCCTTTGTCAAGATAATCCATCCACCTGACAGGTGTGGCATATCAATAAGCTGTTTAAACAGCATGACAGCTTGTGCTGGGGACAATAAAAGGCCTCTCTAAATTGTGCAGTTTTGCCACAAATGTCTCAAGTTTTGAGGGAGCATGCAATTGTCCAACAGAGCTGTTGCCAGAGAATGTAATGTTAATTTCTCTGCCATAAGCCTCCAATGTCATTTTAGAGAATTTGGCAGTGAGTCCAACCGGCCTCACAATCACAGACCACGTGTAACCAGGCCAGCCCAGGACCTCCACATCCGGCTTCTTCACCTGAGGAATCGTCTGCGACCAGCCTCCCAAACAGCTGATGAAACTGAGGAGTATTTCTGTCTGTAATAAAGTCCCTTTGTGGGGAAAAACACATTCTGATTGGGTGGGCCTATGCCCTCCCAGGCCCACAAATGGCTGCGCTCCTGCTCAGTAATGTGAAATCCATAGATTTCGGCCTACTTTATTTATTTCAATATACTGATTTCCTTATATGAACTGTAACTCAGTAAAATTGTTGAAATTGTTGTATGGTTCTCATCGACGGGGCTGTAGTGGAGCAGGTTGAGAGCTTCAAGTTCCTTGGTGTCCACATCACCAACAAACTAACATGGTCCAAGCACACCAAGACAGTCATGAAGAGGGCATGACAAAACCTATTCCCCCTCAGGAAACTAAAATGATTTGGCATGGGGTCCTGAGATCCTCAAAAGGTTCTACAGCTGCAACATCGAGAGCATCCTGACTGGTTGCATCACTGCCTGGTACGGCAATTGCTCGGCCTCCGACCGCAAGGCACTACAGAGGGTAGAGCGTACGGCCCAGTACATCACTGGGGCTAAGCTGCCTGCCATCCAGGACCTCTACACCAGGCGGTGTCAGATGAAGGCCCTAAAAATGGTCAAAGACCCCAGCCACCCCAGTCATAGACTGTTCTCTCTACTACCGCATGGCAAGCGGTACCGGAGTGCCAAGTCTAGGACAAAAAGGCTTCAACAGTTTTTACCCCCAAGCCATAAGACTCCTGAACAGGTAATCAAATGGCTACCCGGACTATTTGCATTGTGTGTCCCCCCCAATCCATCTTTTACGCTACTGCTACTCTCTGGTGCTCATATATGCATAGTCACGTTAACCATATTTACATGTACATACTACCTTAAATCAGCCCGACTAAATCAGCCCGACAGTGCCTGTTATAAGCTCGCTACTGATATTTTTCACTGTCTTTTTACTGTTGTTTTTATTTCTTTAATGACCTATTGTTCACCTAATACCTTTTTTGCACTGTTGTTTTGAGCATGTAAGTAAGCATTTCACTGTATGGTCTACACCTGTTGTATTCAACGCACGTGACAAACACACTTTGACTTGATGTTGCGTTTAGATTTTTGTTCAGCATATTTTGTTCAGTATATTTTTGTTCAGTATAATTGTAGCAAAGGCACAAAGACATCTGGCACTCCAGGCTGGCTAAAGCAAATGCAACAAATATTTGAACGATTTAAAATACCATCTAAACCCAGGTCTGCAAGTGAAACACAACAGGACCTTTGCTATTGTCATACAGTATGGCATGTGTCACTCGTCTTCTCAGTTCGTTGCAGCTAGCAACTGGAACGGGCTGCAACAAACACTCAAACTGGACAGTTTTATCTCAATCTCTTCATTCAAAGACTCAATCATGGACACTCTTACTTACAGTTGTGGCTGCTTTGCATGATGTATTGTTGTCTCTACCTTCTTTCCCTTTGTACGGTTGTCTGTGCCCAATAATGTTTGTACCATGTTTTGTGATGCTACCAGGTTGTTGTCATGTTGTGTTGCTACCATGCTGTGTTGTAATGTGTTGCTGCCTTAGGTCTCTCTCTATGTAGTGTTGTGTCGTCTCTCTTGTCGTGATGTGTGTTTTGTCCAATATTTTTTTAAATTTAAAATAAAAATCTCAGCCCCTTTCCCCGCAGGAGGCCTTTTGTCTTTTGGTAGGCCGTCATTGTAAATAAGAATTTGTTCTTAACTGACTTCCCTAGTTAAATAAAATAAAATGGGCCTTGAGAAGAGGGAGTGTTTTAGACGGGCTAGTAGAGACTAGCTACAGAGCAGTGCCAGAGGACATTAAAGTAAATGTATGTTCCTATCTAGATCTGCAGATAAATCCCTTTCATTATTTATCCTCCTCTCTTCCTCTCCTCCACCAACAGGCAGGTCACTCAGAGGGAGAACTGAGATAGATACAGTCGGAAGTTTACATACACCTTAGCCAAATACATTTAAACTCAGTTTTTCACAAATCCTGACATTTAATCCGAGTAAAAATTCCCTGTCTTAGGTCAGTTAGGATCACCACTTCAATTTAAGAATGTGAGATGTCAGAATAATAGTAGAGAGAATGATTTATTTCAGCTTTTATTTCTATCATCACATTCCCAGTGGGTCAGAAGTGTACATACACTCAATTAGTATTTGGTAGCATTGCCTTTAAATTGTTTAACTTGGGTCAAATGTTTCAGGTAGCCTTCCAAACTTCCCACAATAAGTTGGGTGAATTTTGGCCCATTCCTCCTAACAGAGCTGGTGTAACTGAGTCAGGTTTGTAGGCCTCCTTGCTCGCACACGCTTTTTCAGTTCTGTCCACAAATTTTCTATGGGATTGAGGTCAGGGCTTTGTGATGGCCACTCCAATACCTTGACTTCGTTGTCCTTAAGCCATTTTGTCACAACTTTGGAAGTATGCTTGGGGTCATTGTCCATTTGGAAGACCCATTTGCGACCAAGATTTAACTTCCTGACTGATGTCGAGATGTTGCTTCAATATATCCACATAATATTCCTGCCTCATGATGCCATCTATTTTGTGAAGTGCACCAGTCCCTCCTGCAGCAAAGCACCCCCACAACATGATGCTGCCACCCTCGTGCTTGACGGTTGGGATGGTGTTCTTCGGCTTGCAAGCCTCCCCCTTTTTCCTCCAAACATAACGATGGTCATTATGGCCAAACAGTTCTATTTTTGTTTCATCAAACCAGAGGACATTTCTCCAAAAAGTAGGATCTTTGTCCCCATGTGCAGTTGCAAACCGTAGTCTGGCTTTTTTATGGCAGTTTTGGAGCAGTGGCTTCTTCCTTGCTGAGAGGCCTTTCATGCTATGTTGATATAGGACTCGTTTTACTGTGGATATAGATACTTTTGTACCTGTTTCCTCCAGCATCTTCACAAGGTCCTTTGCTGTTGTTCTGGGATTGATTCGCACTTTTCGCACCAAAGTACGTTCATCTCTAGTAGACATGCATCTCCTTCCTGAGCGGTATGATGGCTGTGTGGTCCCATGGTGTTTATACTTGCGTACTATTGTTTGTACAGATGAACGTGGTACCTTCAGGCATTTGGAAATTGCTCCCAAGGATGAACTAGACTTGCGGAGGTCCACCATTGTTTTTATGAGGTCTTGGCTGATTTCTTTTGATTTTCCCATGTCAAGCAAAGAGGCACTGAGTTTGAGGGTAGGCCTTGAAATACATCCACAGGTACACCTCCAATTGACTCAAACAATGTCAATTAGCCTATCAGAAGCTTCTAAAGCCATGACATCATTTTCTGGAATTTTCCAAGCTGTTTAAAGGCACAGTCAACTTAGTGTATGTAAACTTCTGACCCACTGGAATTGAGATACAGTGAATTATAAATGAAATAATCTGTTTGTAAACAATTGTTGGAAAAATTACTTGTGTCATGCACAAAGTAGATGTCCTAACCAACTTGCCAAAACTATAGTTTGTTAACAAGAAATTTGTGGAGTGGTTGAAAAATGAGTTAACCTAAGTGTAAGTGTATGTAAACTTCCGACTTCAACTGTATGCCATCTGATCACACACACACACACACTGCTCGTCTCCTTTCCTTTTGAACTGGGAAACCCGTGTGTGTGTGTGCGCATGGTCATAAGATGAAACAAATCTGTTGATGTGCCCTTGAGCAAGGCACTTAACCCTAATTGCTCCGGAAACGCTGGATAATGGTGACCCTGGCCGTGACCCCACTCTCCGAGGGTCTCTCGGGGAGTTGGGATATGCAAAAAAAACACATTTCCAATTCACACATGCGTATTAATACATGTGTGAAATTAGGACAAATAAACTCAGCAAGAAAATAAACATCCTCTCACTGTCAACTGCGTTCATTTTCAGCAAACTTAACATGTGTAAATATTTGTATGAACATAACAAGATTCAACAACTGAGACAAACTGAACAAGTTCCACAGACATATGACTAAACATGTTATGTTCAAACAAATATTTACACAAGATTCAACAACAGAGAAACTGAACAAGTTCCACAGACATATGACTAAACATGTGTAAATATTTGTTTGAACATAACAAGATTCAACAATTGAGACAAACTGAACAAGTTCCACAGACATGTGACTAACAGAAATGGAATAATGTGTCCCTGAACGAAGGGGGGGGTCAAAAGTAACAGTCAGTATCTGGTGTGGCCACCAGCTGCATAAAGCACTGCAGTGCATCTCCTCCTCATGGACTGCACCAGATTAGGCAGTTCTTGCTGTGAGATGTTACCCCACTCTTCCACCAAGGCACCTGCAAGTTCCCGAACATTTCTGCAGGGAATGGCCCTAGCCCTCACCCTCCGATCCAACAGGTCCCAGACGTGCTCAATGGGATTGAGATCCAGGATCTTCGCTGGCCATGGCAGAACACTGACATTCCGGTCTTACAGGAAATCACGCACAGAATGAGCAGTATGGCTGGTGGCATTGTCATGCTGGAGGGTCATGGCAGGACGAACCTGCAGGAAGGGTACCACATGAGGGAGGAGGATGTCTTCCCTGTAACGCACAGCGTTGAGATTGCCTGCAATGACAACAAGCTCAGTCCGATGATGCTGTGACACACCGCCCCAGATTCTGACGGAACCTCCACCTCCAAATCGATCCCGCTTCAGAGTATAGGCCTCGGTGTAACGCTCATTCCTTCAACGATAAACACGAATTCGACCATCACCCCTGGTGAGACAAAACCGCGACTCGTCAGTGAAGAGCACTTTTTGCCAGTCCTGTCTGGTCCAGCGACGGTGGGCTTGTGCCCATGGGCGATGTTGTGATGTCTGGTGAGGACCTGCCTTACAACAGGCCTACAAGCCCTCAGTCCAGCCTCTCTCAGCCTATTGTGGACAGTCTGAGCACTGATGAAGGGATTGTGCGTTCCTGGTGTAACTCCGGCAGTTGTTGTTTCCATCCTGTACCTGTCCTGCAGGTGTGATGTTCAGATGTACCAATCCTGTGCAGGTGTTGTTACACATGGTCTGCCACTGCGAGGACGATCAGCTGTCCGCCCTGTCTCCCTGTCTTAGGAGTCTCACAGTACGGACATTGAAATGAATTGCACTGGCCACATCTGCAGTCCTCATGCCTCCTTGCAGCATGCCTAAGGCACGTTCACGCAGATGAGCAGGGACCCTGGGCATCTTTCTTTTGGTGCTTTTTAGAGTCAGTAGAAAAGCCTCTTTAGTGTCCTGAGTTTTCATAACTGTGACCTTAATTGCCTACTGTAATTGCCTATTGTAAGCTGTTAGTGTCTTAATGACCGTTCCACAGGTGCATGTTCCTTAATTGTTTATGGTTCATTGAACAAGCATGGGAAACAGCGTTAAAACCCTTTACAATGAAGATCTGTGAAGTTACTTGTATTTTTACGAATGATCTTTGAAAAACAGGGTCCTGAAAAAGGGACGTTTCTTTTTTTTCTGAGTTTATAAGCACCCACCAAATGATATAGTATTATGTCCGCTCGTAAGAGCAGCAACAGCAGGGAGTACCTTTTTGTAGCTTTCGTAAAAACTAAAGAGCCAAGCACTCCTACAATGAAAAGCTTCTAGCTCTTAATTGTTTGGCCACACAGATTTTCTGTCTCTCAAATCGCACCCTATTCCCTATATAGTGCACTACTTTTGACCAGGGTCCAGCCTAAAGTAGTGCACTATATAGGGAATAGGGTGCAATTTGACATTCAACCCTAGTCTCTCTAGAAGGCTCATTAACAACTGAAACTGCCATAGAAGTAATGTGGTCCTAGATCAGGGATTGGCAACTTGCAAGCAAAACATTTTAGCGACCCACCTTTGACAGCGTAGAGAAAACAATTTGGGGGCACCCCCGTTCGGTAATTGGACCATGATTACTACAAGTTTAGATAGCTGGCTAGACTAATTTACATGGGCAAATTGAGTGACTATCAGTGACTGACATAACAGAAAAACTGCTGATGCACAACCACATTTCGAAATTGCACCTTGTGTATTCTACTAATCTAACTCTCAACAGTAAATTGAGAACCAGACGGAGTTCCCCCCCATTTATGTTTTTTTTTTTTCTTCTTTTAATTTATTTTATGTGGCAGACAGGGCCCTCCAGTTGCCCATCCCTGTCCTAGATTGTATTGATCTAATGACCCCACACACACACCCCTCCCCCCAAACACATCTTGTCACTTACCCTCAGCTCCCAGAGAAAAGTAGTCTTCAAAGCTGCAGCCATTCTTTAGCACTCCTGTAAAGTACAGTTAGTTAAATCGTGTTCGTGAGTGTCATCTTCCATAGAGGGGTCATATTAGTTTGTAGGCCAAACCATTCAAACGCAACAGATGTTTTCCTTAGAAGACCAATTTTAGGGATGGTCTGACAAACACTACTGTAGGTCTGCAACCTTCCGCTGCAAACGTGGAAGACTGACACCGGCAGATGCGGTACAATGAGCCCATGCAAAAAACATACTGTATCTCTAGCATAAACAGACGGATTTTGATGTTTTATTTATTATGCTAATTAGATTTCCACAGGACATCAGCTCTAGAGGTTTAAGCACACAGACAGAACTGTTTGTTTTATTTTTAATTAACCTTTACTTAACTGGGTCAGTTCAGAACAAATTCTTATTTACAATGACGGCCTACCCCGGCAAAACCCTAACGACGCTGGGCCAATTGTGTGCCGCCCTATGGGACTCCCAATCACGGCCGGTTTAGATACAGCCTGCAATCGAACCAGGGTCTGTAGTGCTGCCTCTAGGACTGAGCTGCAGTGCCTTAGACCTTTGCGCCACTTGGGAGCCTGTACGTATAGTGCATTCGGACTCCTTGATTTTTTCCCACATTTTGTTACGTTGAAAATCCTCAATCTACACACAATACTCCATAATGACGAAGCAAAAACATGTTTTTAGACATTTTTGAAAATGTATTAAAAATTAAAAATAAAAATACTTATTTAGATAAGTATTCAGAACCTTTTCTATATGACTCGAAATTGAGCTCTGGTGCATCCGGTTTCCATTGATCATCCTTGAGATGTTTCGACAACTTGGAGTCCACCTGTGATAAATTCAATTGATTGGACATGATTTGGAAAGGCACACACCTGTCTATGTAAGGTCCCACAGTTGACAGTGCATGTCAGAGCAAAAACGAAGCAATGAGGTCGAAAGACATTGTTTGTAGAGCTCCGAGACAGGATTGTGTCTAGGCACAGATCTGGGACATTTCTACAGTATTGAAGGTCCCCAAGAATACAGTGGCCTCCATCATTCTTAAATGGAAGAAGTTTGGAACCACCAACACTCTTCCTAGAGCTGGCTGCCTGGCCAAACTGAGCAATCGGGGGAGAAGGGCCTTGGTCAGGGAGGTTACCAAGAACCCAATGGTCACTCTGACAGAGCTCCAGAGTTGCTCTGTGGAGATGGGAGAACCTTCCAGAAGGACAACCATCTCTGCAGCACTCCACCAATCAGGCCTTTATGATAAAGTGGGCAGATGGAAGCCACTCCTCAGTAAAAGGCACATGGCAGCACGCTTGGAGTTTGCCAAAAGGCACCTAATGACTCTCAGACCATGGGAAACAAGATTCTCTGGCCTGAATGCCAAGCGTCACGTCTGGAAGAAACTTGGCACCATCCCTACGGTGAAGCATGGTGGTGGCAGCATCATGCAGTGCAGATGTTTTTCAGCGGTAGGGACTGGGAGACTGGTCAGCATCAAGGGAAAGATTAACAGAGCAAAGTACAGAGATCCTTGATGATAACCTGCTCCAGAGCGCTCAGGACCTCAGACTGGGGCAAAGGTTCACCTTCCAACTGGACAATGACCCAAAGCCCACAGCCAACACAACGCAGTAGTGGCTTCGGGATAAGTCTCTGAATGTCCTTGAGTGGCCCAGCCAGAGTCCGGACATGAAAATATCTGTGCAGCGACGCTCCCCATTCAACCTGACAGAGATTGAGAGGATATTCAGAGAAGAATGGGAGAAACTCAGCAAATACAGGTTTGCCAAGCTTGTAGCGTCATACCCAAGAAGACTGGAGGCTGTAATCGCTGCCAACAAAGTACTGAGTAAAGGGTCTGAATACTTATGTAAATGTCATATTTGTTTTTTTTTGTGCAATTTTTTAAAAAATGTTTGCTTTGTCATCATGGGGTATTGGGTGATGAGGGGGAAAAAAACAATTTAATCAATTTTAGAATAAGGCTGTAATGTAACAAAACATGGAAAAAGTATAGGGGTCTGAATACTTTCCGAATGCAATGTATACCCTACAGTAGACTACATAACCATTCAAATAAAAACCTTGGCACGTGCCTGTAAAAAACGTTTTACATGGTTGACCGAACGCATTTTGAACAGCCTACTACAGACAAACGCTTCAAACCAAGACAAATATTTACCGTCAAATACTTTCCTAGCTGGTTGGTTGGTAAATCTTACCTACTGTAGATAGCCATTGATCAAAGGGCACCAGCAGCCCATGTAGTTTGCATTACCAGTTAGACAAGGCAAATACAGGGAATCCAAATGTTATTCCTTTTAGCTCAGGATACTTGTATCATGCCTGAGTCTGTTTCTTACTTCGATTTAGAAGCACAATAACAGTTTGACAAAGCTACCAACTGGTAACTGGAGTGAGTGTGGGTGTATGAGTACAGAAGCTGGCTAGTATGCTCCAAAGTACACTATGGCTCCAAGGTGGGGTGTGGTGAGACAGTTGCGAAATGCTCCACAAACACCCCCTTGGCGCACACACACACACACACACACACACACACACACACACACACACACACACACACACTCCTCCACATGATCTTTTTCCATATGAGAGTTAGTTTTATAGAATAGGACTGATGTTATAGTAGAGGGGAATTCACCCTTGGACTGAGTGCTGCTCTGTTCATCCAGAGAGGCCCCAAGAGGAGTCCTGTGAAGAGACACACATACACCGTTAGGCGGGAACAAACTCAATATACTTAAAAATGACCAAAACATAACTGAAACTGTGTAGAAATAATGGACCTATATTCATACAGAAGACTGAATGCGTCCCCCGGGGCTAAATGAGTTCAACACCCCTGGTCTCTAGTGTCCTCCTAACACTGTGCTGGCTCATTTCCTCACACAGGAAGACCCATACACAAACACTACAACCGTTTCATCTTTTTGTCAACTACCCACATATCAGCAGATCAAGTCACACCCAATCCTACTGTACAGTAGTACTATAGTTACTGTATCATGCAAATCTTGTTTGACATAAAGATCCCACACAGAACAATGCTCTCGTTGGCTGGCCCTTGCTTCATATTCGTCGCCAAACCCACTGGCTCCAGGTCATCTATAAGTCTTTGCTAGGTAAAGCCCTGCCTTATCTCAGCTCACTGGTCACCATAGCAGCATCCCCCCGTAGCACGCGCTCCAGCAGGTATATTTCACTGGTCACCCCCAAAGCCAATTCCTCCTTATAGGCCGCCTTTCCTTCCAGTTCTCCCCTGCCAATGACTGGAACGAATTGCAAAAATCACTGAAGCTGGAGACTCATATCTCCCTCACTAACTTTAAGCATCAGCTGTCAGAGCAGCTCACAGATCATTGCACCTGTACATAGCCCATCTGTAAATAGCCCATCCAACTACCTCATCCCCATATTGTTATTTATTTTTTGCTCCTTTGCACCCTAGTATCTCTACTTGCACATGCATCTTCTGCACATCTATCACACCAGTGTTTAATTGCTAAATTGTAATTATTTCGCCACTACGGCCTATTTATTGCCTTACCTCCTTAATCTTACCTTTTTTTGCACACACTGTATATTGATTTTTTTCCTATTGTGTTATTGAGTGTACGTTTGTTTATTCCATGTGTAACTCTGTGTTGTTGTTTGTGTAGCACTGTTGTGCTTTATCTTGGCCAAGTCGCAGTTGTAAATGAGAACTTGTTCTCAACTGGCCTACCTGGTTAAATAAAAAGAAATATTAAAAAAAATAACGTGCTACATTGCTATTGTTTGCCCTTAGACTAGAGCAGGGCTCTCCAGCCCTGTTTCTGGAGAGCTCCACTCCTGTAGGTTTTCAAATCCAACCCCAGTTGTAACTAACCTGAGTCAGTTTATCAACCAGCTAATTATTAGAATCAGGCACGCTAGATTAGGGTTTGAGTGAAAATCTACAGGCCGGTATCTCTCCAGGAACAGGGTTGGAGAGCCCTGCTCTAGTCTAAGGTAGCACGTTACATAACATCCCTAACCCTGCTCTAGCTGGCTCCTAGGTCTCTACCTCACCTCTCTGTCAATAGATCAAACTCCATATGGTCACTATTCCAGACCTATGCTTTCTGATGTGACCTACTGTATTCAAATCTTACTGTACTTCTATAATGAGTCAGTCTGACCAACTCAAGTCTATATGCTAATTGTTCATGTAACATCTAGGTTAACTAAACTTGGAACAGCTGTCTGTAGGCCTATACCAGCGCCCTGTCATAATGAAGATTTCATAAAAAGGACATTATTGACATTGTGTAAAACCCTCAACAGCATGTGATTTTCTGTTTGCTCTCTCCCACTATCTCACTCTGTCTTACTCATGGACGTAGGTTCGCGGGGGATTTTCAACCAACTAGAATATTTGACTGAATAAATGATTCTAAGTTCCATGGTAATGTTTGTTTAACTTGTGCACTAAAGTACAGCGCTAAACCCTAATAAACATGACCCAGACTATTAGTAAGCAAGGAAATTCTTCCGGGAGCCATTTAACCTGTCACGCAGGCAAACTCAAGCGGGGATTCTTTATTTTTTATATATACTTAAATCATACTTCATATTTTAAGTATATTTAATATTATCAAATTGGAACAATTTTAAATACATTTAATGTCAATTTGATTTGTATTTTATTCGTACTTAAGTATGTTAAATATATTTAAAATGATATAAATTGGGACTTTAAAATGTACTTAAGTATTTTCTAGGTATATCAGATGAAGAGCAAAACAAATATTCTTTGAATGCACATTAAGTACATTTGTCATAAATTAGAAATATACTAAAATTGTATTGTGATTAGAATTCCTATATTTTCTTTGCAAAAAAGGTGTATTTATAATGTGTTTCAAGTATACTTTTACAAATACACTTCGACTCATTAACCACATTAGCTATTGTAATTGAGCCAATGTTATGCCAATGTCAACATGCTATTTACAATTTACAAGTAACACTTTTGAGAACTGTGCACCATTTTTAAATTATTTTTATTTCACCTTTATTTAACCAGGTAAGCTAGTTGAGAACAAGTTCTCATTTGCAACTGCGACCTGGCCAAGATAAAGCAAAGCAGTGTGACACAGACAACAACACAGAGTTAAACATGGAGTAAACCATAAACAAGCCAATAACACAATAAACAAGTCAATGACACAGTAGAAAAAAGAAAGTCTATATACAGTGTGTGCAAAAGGCATGAGGAGGTAGGCAATAAATAGGCCATAGGAACGAATAATTACAATTTAGCAGATTAACACTGGAGTGATAAATGAGCAGATGATGATGTGCAAGTAGAGATACTGGTGTGCAAAAGAGCAGAAAAGTAAATAAAATAAAAACAGTATGGGGATGAGGTAGGTAGATTGGGTGTGCTATTTACAGATGGACTATGTACAGCTGCAGCGATCGGTTAGCTGCTCAGATAGTTGATGTTTAAAGTTGGTGAGGGAAATAAAAGTCTCCAACTTCAGCGATTTTTGCAATTCGTTCCAGTCACTGGCAGCAGAGAACTGGAAGGAAAGGCGGCCAAATGAGGTGTTGGCTTTGGGGATGATCAGTGAGATATACCTGAGATATACCTGATTGGTATTTAACACTTTAGTTGTTCACATTAAGGACCCAGGCCTTCCTTATTAACATTTCAATAAATGTGTAATATGTAATGTGTAATTAAAAGTAGAACATTATTCAGTTTGAAAATTAACATCAAAACATTTGAATAAACTAAATATGAGGAACAATATCATATTATAAATCAAAACTTCAACTGCAAAAAAGGATGCTATCATTTTCAACTTTTGCTGCACTCTTCTGAACAGGAATTCAGAAAGTACTTCAAAACTCATTATTGGCAGTGAAACTACAGTAACTTGCAACATAATTCATACCCCTTGGATTTATTCACATTTTTTTGTTAAAAAGTGGGATTAAAATTGATTTAATAAAAAATAAAAAATAAAAATCTACACAAAATACTATATTAAAGTGGAAGATATCTATAAAAAATGTGTTAAAGATTGCTAGATATTAAATAACTAAAATATAGTAATTGCGTAAGTATTCAGCTCCCTGAGTCAATACATGCTGGAAACAATGTTGGCAGCCATTACAGATGGGAGTCTTCCCGGGTAAGTCTCTAAGATTATCTCTTTATTCTTTTCAGAATTCTTCAAGCTCTGTCAAGATGTTGATGCTCATGGCTACACAGAAATGTTCAAATCTTGCCATAGATTTAAGCAGATTTAAGTCAAAACTTTAGTGCCTTGTTTGTTAAATACAATATTTATGTTTTGGAATTCTGATTATTTGTATTCTTATTTTCATTCTGTCATTTAAATCATTATTGTGGCGTCACTAAAATGTTGTTGATCCATCCTCAGTTTTCTTCCATCACTGACATTCAACTCTGTAACTATTTTACAATCACCAATGGCCTCATGAGCAGTTTCATTCCTGTCCTGCAGCTCAGAAGGATGACCATCTTTGATGTGTCTGGGTGGTTTAATACATAATCCACAGCATACAGTAGTTATTAACTTGACCATGCTTAAAGAGATATTCAATGTCTGATTTGATATTGTTACCGATCTACCTATCGCTGCCCTTTTATGAGGCTTTCGAAAGGCTCCCTGGTCTTTGTAGTTGGATCTGTGCTTGAAATTCAATACTTGACTGAGGGAACTCACAGATGTATGTATGGAGGACAGAGGAACCATTAGTCATAAAAATATTGTGTCAACCCCTATTGTTTCACACAGAGTCCATGTAACATATTCTGTGATTTGATAGGCCAAACACTCCTGAACCAATTTAGGCTTGCCTAAACAAAGAGGCTGAATACTTATGCAATGACTATATTTTAATTATTTAATTGTTTTCTTCCACTTTGACATTAGAGTATTTAGAGTTCATTGTTGACAACAAATGACAAATAAATCAATTTTAATCCCACTTAACACAAAATGTGAAGAAATCCAAGGGGTATTAATACTTTTGCAAAGCACTGTATCGCTCAAGCAGTTTCCTTTAAAATAAAATCTATGCTTCAACTTAAAAACAACTCCAAGTGTATTTTGAAATGTGTTGAAGTTTGATAATGTAACGGCTTTCCTCTTCCTCTTCATCCGAAGAGGAGGAGCATGGATTGAACCAAGACGCAGCGTTGTGATAAGACATGATATTTAATAAACAAAACAGAAAACACGACGAACACTTGAATAATTACAAAACAATAAAACGATGTAGACAGACCTGGACGACGAATTTACATGAAACACGAAGAACGCATGAACAGGAAAAATGACTACATAAAACGAACAAACAAACAAAACCGAAAACAGTCCCGTGTGGCGTAACATACACAGACACTGACACAGGAGACAACCACCCACAACAATCAATGTGAAAACACCTACCTTAATATGGCTCTCAATCAGAGGAAATGAAAACCACCTGCCTCTAATTGAGAACCATATCAGGTCACCCTTTAACCAACATAGAAACACATAACATAGACTACCCACCCAAACTCACGCCCTGACCGTCAAACACATACAAAATAACAGAAAACCGGTCAGGAACGTGACATAACCCCCCCCTCAAGGTGCGTACTCCGAACGCACCACCAAAAGTCTAGGGGAGGGTCTGGGTGGGCGTCTGACCACGGTGGTGGCTCAGGCTCTGGGCGAGGTCCCCACCCCACCATAGTCAATCCCAGCTTACGTCTCCCCCTTAGAATGACCACCCTCATCTTACACCCACTTAATTTAACTGGTAACTTTAAGATAAGGGGCAGCACCGGGACAAGGTAGCTCAGGACAGAGATATAGCTCAGGACAGAGAGGTAGTTCTGGATAAATGACCGCTCTGGGCTGAGGGGCAGCTCATGACTGGCTGACGGTTCTGGACGCTCATGGCTAGCTGACGGCTCTGGACGCTCATGGCTGGCTGACGGCTCTGGACGCTCATGGCTGGCTGACGGCTCTGGACGCTCATGGCTCGCTGACGGCTCTGGACGGTCATGGCTCGCTGACGGCTCTGGCTGGTCATGGCTCGCTGACGGCTCTGGCTGGTCATGGCTCGCTGACGGCTCTGGCTGGTCATGGCTCAGATGGCGCTGAGGAGACGGATGGCTCAGATGGCGCTGGGGAGACGGATGGCTCAGATGGCGCTGGGGAGACGGATGGCTCAGATGGCGCTGGGGAGACGGATGGCTCTGGCCGGATGAGGCGCACTGTAGGCCTGGTGCGTGGTGCCGGAACTGGAGGCACCGGGCTAAGGACATGCACCTTCAGGCTAGTGCGGGGAGCAGGGACAGGGCACACTGGACTCTCAAAACGCACTATGGACCTGGTGCGTGGTACCGGCACTGGTGGCACCGGGCTGAGGGCACGCACATCAGGACGAGTACGGGGAGAAGGAACAGTGTGTACAGGGCTCTGGAGACGCACAGGTGGCTTAGTGCGTGGTGCCGGAACTGGAGGCACTGGGCTGGAGACACGCACCATAGGGAGAGTGCGTGGAGGAGGAACAGGGCTCTGGAAACGCACTGGAAGCCTGGTGCGTGGAGTAGGCACTGGTGGTACTGGGCTGGGGCGGGGAGGTGGCGCCGGAAATACCGGACCGTGCAGGCGTACTGGCTCCCTTGAGCATTGAGCCTGCCCAACCTTACCTGGTTGAATGCTCCCCGTTGCCCGACCAGTGCGGGGAGGTGGAATAACCCGCACCGGGTTATGTAGGCGAACCGGGGACACCATGCGTAAGGCTGGTGCCATGTAAGCCGGCCCGAGGAGACGTACTGGTGGCCAGATATGTAGGGCCGGCTTCATGACATCCGGCTCAATACTCAATCTAGCCCTACCAGTGCGGGGAGGTGGAATAACCCGCACCGGGCTATGAACACGTACAGGAGACACCGTGCGCTCTACTGCGTAACACGGTGTCTGCCCGTACTCCCGCTCTCCACGGTTAGCCTGGGAAGTGGGCGCAGGTCTCCTACCTGCCCTTGGCCCACTACCTCTTAGCCCCCCCCCCAAGAAATGTTTGGGGTTTCTTCGCGGGCTTCCAGCCACGTCTCCTTGCTGCCTCCTCATACCACCGCTCCTGGGCTCTCGCTGCTTCCATCTCCTCACGAGCGCGGCGATATTCCCCAATATGAGCCCAGTGTCCTTTTCCCTCCAATACTTCTTCCCATGTCCAGGATTCCTGTTTCGTAGGCCACTGCTCGAACTCACGCTGCTTGGTTCTGGTTCGGTGGGTGGTTCTGTAACGGCTTTCCTCTTCCTCTTCATCCGAAGAGGAGGAGCATGGATTGAACCAAGACGCAGCGTTGTGATAAGACATGATATTTAATAAACAAAACAGAAAACACGACGAACACTTGAATAATTACAAAACAATAAAACGATGTAGACAGACCTGGACGACGAACTTACATGAAACACGAAGATCGCATGAACAGGAAAAATGACTACATAAAACGAACGAACAAACAAAACCGAAAACAGTCCCGTGTGGCGTAACATACACAGACACTGACACAGGAGACAACCACCCACAACAATCAATGTGAAAACACCTACCTTAATATGGCTCTCAATCAGAGGAAATGAAAACCACCTGCCTCTAATTGAGAGCCATATCAGGTCACCCTTTAACCAACATAGAAACACATAACATAGACTACCCACCCAAACTCACGCCCTGACCGTCAAACACATACAAAATAACAGAAAACCGGTCAGGAACGTGACAGATAATATATTTATCGTACGAAAAAACAATGATAATAAAGTACACTTTTAATAAGTGTATTGAAGTGTAGTGATATTATAGTTATACTTAAGATATACTATAAAAATACATCTCGTATTTGAAGTATATTATTTTAATGTTTAGTATATTTAAGTATACTAAACAAGCTGTAAAAAGTAACCAATAGTCATACCAAACAATGACTTTCCTGAGAAGCCAGCCATCCAGTCCCATTTAACCACAAGTCTTTATTCAAATGATGTCTAACTACATGTCTTTGAGGATCGCCTAGAAGTGACAATGACAAAATAGTAAGTATTTACTTTCCTGACTATGCTGACTGAGCTAGTCACTAGGCATTCCACACCAGCCTCCCTGATATACAGTGACAGTCAGGAGTTTTATTTACATGCAAATGTAAAGGTTTCATTATAATGCAACACTACAATACCTGCAGTCCTTGAGCCAGCTCGCAATCTTCTTAGGGACGGGCCCTGAGAGAAAAAAAACGGAGCAATTCAAAGCCATGTACAACTGTTCAGTTTTCTATAAACGCAATTTAACATTCAATCTACAATGTAGATTACAACTGGATAATTTTTTAAAATAATAATCTGTTTGCTGTTGCAGGATTTTATTCCCTTTTGGGCTTGGTAATTATATAGCAACAAGACCTTAAGTAGGCTTTATTGTTTCGTTGTGACTTCCATGGAGCTGTAAAAAGCCAAACTATAATTATTTCTGCCTGCTGCTCCCTGTAGCTCATCCCAACGTACCTGGCTCCTCGGCCGGGACTGTCTTCTCCTCCATAGTGGGATCTGGACACAGTGTCTTCTCGCTGGAACCCTCCTGATCCTGGGTGTCCTGGCTCTCAGAGAGGCCCTGCCAGGAGTCTCTGCTCTGGATCCAGGCCTTCCTCATTATTGTCGCTGCCTTCCATGGGTGATCTATGCTGGGGCTCGCAGCAGTTTCACACTGCTCCATGGTCCGCTCCTGGATCCACAACTCCTCCTCTCCCCTGGCCTGGTCGCTACAGCAGGGGGCAAATCACCTGTAGCAAATAGGAGGGGATTGTTATGAGACTAGATGGTAGCCACACACACACACACACACACACACACACACACACACACACACACACACACACACACACACACACACACACACACACACACACACACACACACACACACACACACACACACCTTGCACAAACAAGCCTCATTTCACTATACAAAGGAAAGGTATGAAAACATGCCTATGCCTGTAATATAACATCATCCTGCATGATAACCATGTATGCTCACAGAACAGAGTTGAGCTGTAAACGAGCAAATGTCCAATAATGGAACTGACTTTGGAAAATAAGTTGCTATATCATACAAACAAAGATAAAACAAGACTACACACAATTTGTTTCTTTCCATAACTTAGATGGCTAAATTAATTACGACCAGAACACCAAATTAATAAATGTGACAACCTCTTCAAGAACAAGAAGCAGAAGAACACAAAACAATCCGCACGACACACGACACTAATAATACCTGGTGGGAATTCCTCCTTCTGCCAGAATTATTATCCTAAGAATTCTTCCAAGAATACTAAGATTACTTCCAAAGCCATCAAATGTAAAAGTAGTTCCCACTCAGCCAGGCAGAGATGTGGGACAGAGGCAGGCAGGGTGGATGGATGGATACAGTGAGGAGCTACAGAGAGTAAAAAGTCCAACTGCCAACAAGTGGAGCAGAAAATGTCGGTTTAGTTGAAAGATTGCGTGCTGGTGCCGAGTCATTTCCTGTTGTGGATCAGCTCTTTTCTGAAGGGAGGATAGAGGGATAGACAGAAGGAGGGAGGGAGTTCTCACTGGAGTGTATAGGCCAAACCTCGAGGGACAAGAGGAGGCGGCTATTATTATGTTACTTCTATTTCCAGAGTAATCATCTGAAATAAGAAGGAATGTAAATAAATAAACAAACACAAAACAAACACTTTGCTCTCAAAACATAAAACAATGGCGGTGACAGACAGCTATCTAAATGTGTGGGAATCTAAAAAGGGGTAATTAGAAAATACCATTAACAAATAGGATTGTCTATTTAAATGAAGTACAGTGAGACATCTTGACGATACAAAGAGTGTCGATGAACTTAAAACACTTCTGCAGATAATGAACTGATATTCACGTGACAGTTTGTGCTGCCATTTTGTGAAGAGGGAGCATATAAGGATGGAGACGGGTTGGAGAATTTAGCATTTTTCAAACAACTGAAGTATCATACCCAAGATTTTAAGCATTTTTTATCAATTGTGTATCTACAGTGCATTCGGAAAGCATTCAGACCACTTTACTTTTTCTATATTTTGTTACGTTACAGCTTTATTTAAAAAATGTATTTGTTTCTCATCAATCTACCCACAATACCCTATAATAACAAAGCAAAAATAGTTTATTTTTACGGTCCCGTGTGGCTCAGTTGGTAGAGCATGGTGCTTGCAACGCCAGGGTTGTGGGTTCATTCCCCACGGGGGGACCAGGATGAATAAGGATGAATATGTATGAACTTTCCAATTTGTAAGTCGCTCTGGATAAGAGCGTCTGCTAAATGACTTAAATGTAAATGCAAAAATAGTTTAGAATTTTTTTGCAAACGTATTTAAAAAAAAAACTGAAATATCACATTTACATAAGTATTCAGACCCTTTACTAAGTACTTTTTTGAAATACTTTTGGCAGCGAATACAGCCTGGAGTCTTCTTGGGTATGGTATGATGCTACAAGCTTGGCACACCTGTATTTGGGGAGTTTCTCCCATTCTTCTCTGCAGATCCTCTCAAGCTCTGTCATGTTGGATGGGGAGCGTTGCTGCACAGCTATTTTCAGGTCTCTCCAGAGCTGTTTGATCTGGTTCAAGTCCGGGCTCTGACTGGGCCACTCAAGGACATTCAGAGACTTGTCCTGAAGCCACTCCCACGTTGTCTTGGCTGTGTGCTTAGGGTCGTTGAACTGTTGGAAGGTGAACCTTCATCCCAGTCTGAGGTCCTGAGAGCTCTGAAGCAGGATTTCATCAAGGATCTCTCTGTACTTTGCTCCATTCATCTTTTCCTCGATCATGGTCTGAGAGTCCTTCAGGTGCCTTTTGGCAAACTCCAAGTGGGTGGTCATGTGCCTTTTACTGAGGAGTGACTTCCGTCTGGCCACTCTACCATAAAGGCCTTATTAGTGGAGTGCTGCAGAGATGGTTGTCCCATCTTCACAGAGGAACTCTGGAGCTCTGTCAGAGTGACCATTGGGTTCTTGGTCACCTCCCTGACCAAGGCCCTTCTCCCCCGATTGCTCAGTTTGGCCGGGCAGCCAGCTCTAGGAAGTGTTGGTGGTTCCAAACTTCTTCCATTTAAGATGATGGGGGCCACTGTGTTCTTGGGGACTTTCAATGCTGCAGAAATGTTTTGGTGCCCGTCCCCAGATCTGTGCCTCGACACAATCCTGTTTTGGAGCTCTACGGACAATTCCTTCGACCTCATGGCTTGGTTTTTGCTCTGACATGCACTGTCAACGGTGGGACCTTACATAGACAAGTGTGTGCCTTTCCAAATCATGTCCAATCAATTGAATTTACCACAGGTGGACTCCAATCAAGTTGTAGAAACATCTCAAGGATGATCAATGGAAACTGGATGCACCTGAGCTCAATTTCGAGTCTCATAGCAAAGGTTCTGAATACTTATGTAACTAAGTTTTTTTTTTTTTGCAAAAAATTCTTAAAACCCGTTTTCGCTTTGTCATTATGGGTTATTGTGTGTAGATTGATGAGCGTAGTGTGTACAGCCCAGTACATCACTGAAGAGCTACCTTCCTGTAGGTTCACTCCAACCCCAGTTGTAAATAACCTGATTCATTTTATCAACCAGGCAATTATTAGAATTAGGTGTGCTAGATTAGGGTTGGAGAGAGAACCTACAGATTAAGAAATTACAGAAAACCTACAGATTAGGGTTGGAGAGCCCTGATATAGGGAATATGGTGCCATTTGGGATGCAGCATGAGAGACAGAGGAACAGCGGAAGTAATCTACTGTACCAGCTTAAATCATCTGAGCCCAAAGACACTAAAAATTAGGGGTTTAACAAGGGTTCTTCTAAGATCTCAAAGTTCTTCAGAGAATCTTAGGGTTCTTGGCACTGAAAATTGTCCTCAAAAGGTTCTTCCACGAACCCCATAGGAGGTGGGGTTCATCGAGGAACCGCCTTAGGTTCCTGCAAGAACCCTCACCAACTAACTGCCAAACTAAACTGTTTGAATTTGAAAGGACCGCATGTGCAGGCATTTAAACGAAAATGTTTAAGATCTCCTCAATTTAAGGTAAGGTTTGTCCCTTATATGATCTAAATTGCTATTGTTTTGTGATGATACCATCTAGCTTTTAATATTTGTGCAAATATTTCTAAAAACAGAAAATGGACACAATTCAATGGATATCAATCAAAGAGGTAAGAATATGTACTGTATGCTATAAGAATATGAAGGCTAACTTTTATTTATTTAACAAGGCAAGTCAGTTAAGAACACATTTTTATTTACAATGATGGCCTACCCCGGCCAAACACGGAATACGCTGGGCCAATTGTGCGCCGCCCTATGGCCTGATGTGATTCGGCCTGGATTCGAACCAGGGACTGAAGTGATGCCTCTTACACTGAGATGCAGTGCCTTAGACTGCTGCGCCACTCGGGAGCTGCATTGGGTGCAGATGACTGAACTGCTCACTTTTGTGTCGGTAGGTATACAGACGAGGAGGCATACAAGGGTATGTCTATTGGTATGTTATGGAGATCACATGTACCACCCTCCTCCCTTACCTCTTCAATGAAAACCCCATTGGCCTCTACAATATGGATAAGGTATGTGCATTCGCATTTACCACAAAAACCAAGGTATGAATACTGTTGTTGTGTGCATGTTTAGTTAAACATCTGTATAATCACTATTTTTGCTGGCTTTGCTGGGAGTTTACCTCACATTTGGATTTTTTTTATTCTGCTTTGCCACTAAAATCATAATAAAACACTGACAACTAAAATAGTGTTATGCGTATTATTAATATCATAATAACAACAATAAAATAAAAGGTTAAGAACAAATTCTTATTTACAATGACGGCCTAAGGAGGTCTCAGATGCAGATGGAATGTTGGATAAAAGAGTGTGAGAAAGGGAAGAGGGAAAGAGAGATTAGTGTAATGTGAGTGGAGGCTTTATTATAGCAGCTGTGTTGATAATCACTCTTTGCACTTACAGGCCTATCCACCGGATCAGACACTCAGACACTTACACCACTCATACTGACTAACAAACCCATTTGGGCTTGCATCCCAAATGGCACCCTGTTCCCTATATAGTGCACTACTTGACCATATCCCATGGGTAGTATTGCACCATGTAGGGAATAGGGTGCCATTTGGGATGCAAACCATGCATCAAGCCAAAATACGACTATTACGTATAAGGGTGTGCTAAGCCAGGCAATTTGAAGCTGCTGCCTCTGGTCCATACCTCCTTATAAATATTTTGAAAGTGCTGATACTGCAGAACAATAGTGGATTACAGAGCAGACTCTTTCCTTTCCCTGTCTGAAATGCAGCCGAACCAACCACAGCACAGAGACTGGAGGGAAACTGAAAGGCAGCCAAACCAACCACAACAGTAGCCTCGTCGCGAACCAGGGAAGTTCCATGGCAGAAATTAGTTTGGCCCCCGGCCAAACTGAGCAAATGGGGGAGAAGGGCAACGGTCAGGGAGGTGACCAATTTACACACAGAATGTTAACCTGTTTAAAAAAGGTCTTACTCACATCGGCTACGGGGAATGTGATCACACAGTCGTACGGAACAGCTGGTGCCCTCACACATGGGTCAGTATTGCTTGCAGTTGGGTTTCCCTTTGTAATCCGTGATAGTTTGCAAGCCCTGCCACATCTGTTGAGTGTCACAGCCGGTGTAGTAAAATTCAAACTTATTGTCAGATATGCCAAATGGAGGGCGAGGGAGAGCTTCGTATGCGACTCGGTGTGTGGAGTAAAGGTGATTTAGAGTTTTTGCCCCTCTAGTTGCACATGTGACATGCTGGTAGAAATTAGGATATATGGATTTCAGTTTTTCAGAATTAAAAATCACTAGCCACTAGGAGCCCCACTCTTTTCTTATTTTTTTATGGCCCTATACAACTTGTTGAGTGCTGTCTTCGTGCCAGCATCAGTTTGTGGTGGTAAATAGACAGCTACAAAAATATAGATAAACTCTTGGTAAATAGTCTGGTCTATAGTTTATAATGAGGTATTCTAACTCTGGCGAGCAGAACCTTGAGACGTCCTTAATAATAGAGATTGTGCACCAACTGTTGTTAACAAAAAGACAACACCCCCCTTGAGCCTACCCGACGCTGCCGCTCTGTCCTGCTGATGCATAGAAAAACCATCTAGTTGTATATTATCCATGTCCTTGTTCAACAAAGTTTCAGAGAAACATAGAATATTTACGTTTTTCAGGTCCCGTTGATAGGATAGTCACGTACAGAGCTCGTCCAGTTTGTTCTCCAGTGATTGCAAATTCGCCAATAGAACAGAGGGTAGTGGTGGTTTATTTACTCGCCACCGTAGTTGCATCAGGGTGCCCGCAAGTCGGCCTCTATATAGTCGTCTCTTTCTCTTATGAGAGTTGGAATTAGGGCCCGGTTCGGGGTGAGCAGTATGTCCTGCGATGCTGACCCGTTGAAGTAGAAATCTTCATCCAAATCGAGGTTAGCGATTGCTGTTCTGATTTCCTATGACTGAAAATAGCTTCTGGACATGGTTGTGGAAACATTATTTACAAAATAAATATTTAAGAACAGCGAAAGAAATTTATAAAAAAGGAAATGGCAGAATTGGTCAGGTGGCCGTAAACCGGCCGCTATATATTCCAGCACAATTTCAACAGCTAGCAGCTCAATTGAGTTAGCCTACAAAGTGGCCTAATCTACAGTAGCAAGCAAGCTAATAATATATTGTTTAACATTTGAAAATTGTTTTTACTTACTTGAATAGATTCTCCCGCTGCCTCTGTTTTTGGGTCCTTAACAAAACAAAATAATGGGCAATCTTAAAGGTATTTTCGGGTGGTAGCAAAGCACAGCCAGCATCGGATGAATGGCGACATGGAAAAATTCTCGCTCACCTGAGCGCTTCAGAACATGTCGTGACGTTTGACTTTATCAGCGTACTCCTTTCAGTAAATATTTTTTTGTTGTTAAAAAAACGCAGACTGTCAGCCACACTTAAAAACAGTGATGAACATAACACACAGCACCCCCATGTGGGGGGAGGGTTCTTGAAATGTAACATCTGGGAGCCAGGGGACCATTCAAAACGGTTTTGCAATACAAAATTCTCCAGACCTCCAAGGGAGGCGTGACAACGATGTGATTTGAGGTATAGCAACGCGAGACTAGCTTAACATTGACCAAAGAAAATACCTGGCCTGGTCAAGACCTAGAGAACTATGAGTGTCAGTGTGTGTGTGTGTTACAATACATTGTTTATTTATGTCTGTGTGTGTGGGTGGGTCTGTATCCAACACCACAGCACGTCTATGCTGCTGTCCAGCTTGGTCAGAATGAACACTGTTCAGCTGTTATCATGCCCATCAACATCAAACTCCCTTGCGACCAAACATGTTGTAAAGAGGATACTTATATTTATACAGAACAAAAATATAAATGCAACAATTTCAAAGATTTTACTGAGTTACAATTCGTATAAGGAAATCAGTCAATTGAAAGAAAGTCATTAGGCCCTAATCTATGAATTTCAGATAACTCGTAATACAGATATGCATCTGTTGGTCACAAATACCTTAAGACAAAAGGTAGGGGCATGGATCAGAAAACAGTCAGTATCTGGTGTGACCACCATTTGCCTCATGCAGCGTGACACATCTCCTTCGCATAGAGGTGATCAGGCTGTTGATTGTGGCCTGTAGAATGTTGTCCCATTTCTCTTCAATGGCTTTACGAAGTTGCTGGATATTGGTGGGAACTGTAACGCTGTTGTACGCATCGATCCAGAGCATCCTAAACATGCTCAATGGGTGACATGTCTGGTGAGTATGCAGGCCATGGAAGAACTGGGACATTTTCAGCTTCCAGGAATTGCGTACAGATCCTTACGACACGGGGCTGTGCATTATCATGCTGAAACATGAGATGATGGTGGCTGAATGACACGACAATGGGCCTCAGGATCTCGTCACGGTATCTCTGTGCATTTAAATGACAATTGATCAAATGCTATTGTGTTCGTTGTCCGTAGCTTATGCCTGCCTATACCATAACCCCAACGCCACCATGGGGCACTCTGTTCACAACGTTGACATCAGCAAACCGCTTGCTCACACGACGCCATACACGTGGTCTGCAGTTGTGAGGACATACTGCCAAATTCTCTAAAACAACATTGGAGGCGGCTTATGGTAGAGAAATTAACATTCAATTATCTGGCAACAGCTCTGGTGGATATTCCTGCAGTCAGCATGCCAATTGCACGCTCCCTCAAAACTTGAGACATCTGTGGCATTGTGTTGTGTGACAAAACTGCACATTTTAGAGTGGCCTTTTATTGTCCCCAGCACAAGGTGCACCCGTGTAATGATCATGCTGTTTAATCAGCTTCTTGATATGCCACACCTGTCAGGTGGATGGATTATCTTGGCGAAGGAGAAATGCTCACTAACAGGGATGTAAACGAAATGAGAGAAATGTGCGCGTATGGAACATTTCGGGGATATATTACTTAAGCTCATGAAACATGGGACCAACACTTTACATGTTGCTTCTATATAGGTCCCAGTCTGCACCCCTTTCACACACCAACCTCCTGAACCCTGACCCCGTAACCCCTTTCAGCAGAACTAAAAATGCCCAGTTTCCACATCATGGGCCAAATGTGACCCATCATCCATCAGTTAAATCGTGACTGCCACCACATCCCAAAGACACACAACCAGAAAGGAAATACTCTGAACGGTGGAGGTAATGGAACGGGGAGGTACTTTCTGAACTTGTGTTTAGTTGCAAAATGTTTTGCTAGTGTGCGCTACTGAACACCAAGTCCCACCCCAAAACAAAGCACTTAGTAAGAACTCCATTCAGCCAACAAGTAGTTTAAAATTGTAATAAAGTTCTCACGTCTTAAGAGAAAATATATTGGGAAAACTCATTACTGAACTTAAGAGTATAGGCTACAGGAGGTTGGTAGCACCTTAATTGGGGAGGAAAGGCTTGTGGTAATGGCTGGAGTGGAATGGTACCAAATAATTGACATGTTTCCATGTGTTTGATGCAATTCCATTCATTCAGGCCATTATTATGAGCCATCCTCCCCTCAACAGTTGTGTAGGCTTACATAAGTTATTTAAGAGTTCTTCCAACCCCTTTGGGTTGTGCATTACATATGTGGTGTGTCTCGGGGGGTTGGTTTGTAAGTAAAAATACAAATTGCCTTTAATCAGCAAAGAAAATGCACAAATACAGTATCCTCCATTTAGCTTGTCAGGGATCTTGCCTCTATACGGACATACGTAGTTTTTCTAAACCAGCTATCGGTTATGACCTTCTAAAACAAACAGCACAGTAGCACTACTATGATGGTTTCTTTTTTTATGCAGTGTCGCGTAGATAGACTAGTCAAAATGGGTCAACCACAGTATCCAATCCTACTACAGCTCTTAAAAAATACATTTTCTCTCAATAAGATTACCTTACAAATAAAGCTTAAATGAAAAAAATATAAATAAAGGCAACTTCTTCTGGGAAAATAGGCCTTCTATATCAGTGCCAACAAGGGCCTTTCGTTATGCCAAACTTCTTTCATAAAGTCCAGTTCAAAGTTAAACAAATTCAAAATCCCAAATGGCACCCTATTCGCTATACACTGCACTACCTTTGACCGAAGCCCTAAAGGCTCTGGTCGAAAGCTGTGCAATATATGGGAATAGGGTGCCATTCAAGAATTAATGCCGGGGTTCAGAGCTGCAATCTGGCTATCTGAACCACGACTGCTTTGTCTAGAGCTGTAACAGAATACCTTGGCCTGCCAGCCATCCCACTGCTTCGTCACGTACACACATGCACGAACACACACACACGTCCTTTTCTACTGACATTGTGCAGTCAGCTACCACAGCAGCACACTGACTGACACAAACACACTCCATTCTTCATTGTGATGTTTCACAGAGCAATGTAGCGCCAGGGTGTTACCTTCCTCTGCTGTGTCCTCTCTGTAAAATGCACTTTAAAATCCTAATTAAGTTGAAGCTTGCAAACTTGGATGCAAGTCCTGAAGAAACACATACAAATTATTAAAAGCCCAGTGCAGTCAAAAATGTGAATTACCTCTGTTTCCTATACACTCAGTGGCCAGTTTATTAGGTACACCACCCCGTTCATGAAAACGGTTTGGTCTTACTGACAGTCACGTGGCCGTGGCTTGCTATATAATGCAGGAAGACAGGCATCGAGGCATTCAGTTACTGTTCGATTGAACATTAGAATGAGCAAAACGAGTGACCTAAGCGACTTTGAGCATGATCGTTTTTGCCAGGCAGTGTTTAGGGTTTACGATGGTGCGACAAACAAAAAACAGTCAGTGGCAGTCCTATTGGCAAAAACAGCTCGCTTATGAGAGGTCAAAAGAGAATGGCAAGAATCATGCAAGCTAACAGGCGGGTAGCAGACCGGCATCTTGGAACTCACAACTTGTCGGTCCTGGTCACGAATGGACTATTGCAGCAGACTACCACACCGGGTTCCACTCCTCTCAGCTAAAAACAAAAAGTAACGGCTCCAGTGGGCACGCGATCACCAACGGTGGACAACTGAGGACTGGAAAAACGTTGCCTGGTCTGACGAATCCCGGTTCCTGTTGCGTCATGCTGAAGGCAGAGTCAGGATTTGGTGTAGGCAGCATGAGTCCATTGCCCCATCCTGCCTGGTGTCAACGGTACAGGCTGGTGGCGGTGGTGTAATGGTGTGGGGGAAGGTTTTCCTGGCACACGTTAGGTCCCTTGATACCAATTGAGCAAGGTTTATATGCTCCGATGAATTCAGGCAGCTCTGAAGGCAATTGGGTTCCGACCCGGTACTAGTCGCACAAAATGGAATACAACATTGCAGATAAATTTCATCTGTACAACATCTAAAGACCTGCATCACTATACTGAGAGCTTTGACATTTCTATAAGGACATATTTGGGTGAATTTGGAGCCTTTGTTCATATTTCTTCAGGGCCCCCATACTACACAATGAGGATGAAGAATTTGCTGTTTGGGGTAAGTTTCTCAAAAACGTGATATCACAAAAAAAAAGTTGTATGGACCCTTCTATAACATGCCATTTACATCCCTTCTATAACATGCCATTTACACCCAAAAATGATTTGATATAAATATGGCTGCATTGGACCTTTGAGTTCTACCAAATAAAGCTGAAGCAATATCATGTAGCATTAGATCCCAAGCAAGCCTGAATGACCCACGTACTGTCAGACCTGACAAGTCAAGAAGAGTCTCAAACTCTCACTAAATATTATATATCCTGGATATGTCAAACAGACTGGGTTCCAATCCAAATAAATCGAAAATGTAAGACTACGTTTTATTTAAGAACAAAGTGACATTGCTTATGATAGCATCACTTTTGGTATTTTTGTGAAAGTCTCATTCCGACAGGGTCGAGCTTAAGCCTAAGTTTCCGTTTCAATTCAAACAGAGCGTCGTCGAGGCGATGTGAAGTTAAGATTTATCCCAGATTTATCCTGAGGAAGAAGAAACTGTGCTTGACCTAAAGAGGCTCCAGGACTGACAAAGCACACACACACACACACACACACACACACACACACACACACACACACACACGTGTCAGTGTGTTCCTGATTGGATCCAGCCAAAGGTTTCACACCTCTGGTACCCCTGCCGCTCTGTGAATATTCTCACCACAACCTATAAAATGTGTCACTTCAACCCTTTTTTCCCTCGTAGAGGCAAGTAGACCAGGGGTGACCCTAATGTGCGTCCCAAATGGCACCTTCATCCTATATGTAAAGGGCCTAGCGTGCCATTTGGGATGTAGCCTATGCCTAAATCACAGTGCAGTGGTTTAGAGAGTGACCTATCAAAAATGATTGCTGTTGGCAAACTTGACCATGACCCAGGTTATATAAACATAAAAAAGGGCAGGAGAAGTTTAGTGTGTCAAGTTCAACCCATGTCTATCACTTTCACAGCTGGGAGCTGAAGAAGAGAGAGATGCAAAGTTGGGTGACAGAATGATGATTTGTGGCGTCATTCTTTAACCAAACTTTGCATCTGCACTGTTCTTCAAGCAAATGTGTTTTTGTACAATTTGTTGTGGTATTTGTTAAAAGTATAGTGCATAGCTGTCTGGTATATTTAACTTTACAATTGGTTTGTTTAACATTATCATTGTTTTTGTTTGACATACAATTTAAAGTGAAACATCTGAGTATCAAATCAAATCACATTTTATTGGTCACATACACATGGTTAGCAGATGTTAATGCGAGTGTAGTGAAAAGCTTGTGCTTCTAGTTCCGACCATGCAGTAATATCTAACAAGTAATCTAACAATTGCACAACAACTACCTTATACACACAAGCGTAAAGGAATGAATAAGAATATGTACATATAAATATATGAATGAGTGATGGCCGAACGGCATAGGTAGGATGCAGTAGATGGTATAGAGTACAGTATATACATATGAGATGAGTAATGTAGGGTATGTAAACATTATATAAAGTGGTATTGTTTAAAGTGACTAGTGATACATTTATTCCATCCAATGTTTTATTATTAAAGTGGCTAGAGATTTGAGTCAGTATGTTGGCAGCAGCCACTCAATGTTAGTGATGGCTGTTTAACAGTCTGATGGCCTTGAGATAGAAGCTGTTTTTCAGTCTCTCGGTCCCAGCTTTGATGCACCTGTACTGAGCTCGCCATCTGGATGATAGCGGGGTGAACAGGCAGTGGCTCGGGTGGTTGTTGTCCTTGATGATCTTTTTGGCCTTCCTGTGTCATCGGGTGGTGTAGGTGTCCTGGAGGGCAGGTAGTTTGCCCCCGGTGATGCATTGTGCAGACCTCACATCCCTCTGGAGAACCTTGCGGTTGTGGGCGGAGCAGTTGCCATACCAGGCGGTGATACAGCCCGACAGGATGCTCTCAATTGTGCATCTGTAAAAGTTTGTGAGTGTTTTTGGTGACAAGCCAAATTTCTTCAGCCTCCTGAGGTTGAAGAGGCGCTGCTGCGCCTTCTTCAAAACGTTGTTTGTGTGGGTGGACCATTTCAGTTTGTCCGTAATGTGTATGCCGAGGAACTTAAAACTTTCCACCACTGTCCCGTCGATGTGGATAGGGGGGTGCTCCCTCTGCTGTTTCCTGAAGTCCACGATCATCTCCTTTGTTTTGTTGACGTTGAGTGTGAGGTTGTTTTCCTGACACCACACTCCGAGGGCCCTCACCTCCTCCCTGTAGGGCGTCTCGTCGTTGTTGGTAATCCGCATCACTCTGTTACCTTGGAATTGCCCACAGGACTGGACAGTGACTGCAACCCTGCCAAAAATTGTCTGTGGACATTGTCCTCTGTGCTCACCTCCTGAGCCTGTCTGCCTGTCTTACTACTGAGTGATTAACCGAAATGTTGGTTCTTTTCTGTTTTTTTTAAACAACTAATTGACTGACATCGGTTAAATTATTTGATAAATCAGATCCAGCTTGAACTGTACGATGTAGTAGGGAGTATATTCTACATAATTACCACATTTTATGCGCTAAACTAACTAAAATGAGCATAATCCATTGCGCATCTACTTGTCCGGTCTATTTATTTTATGCCTGCTACGGAAGAGAGAAGAATGTGTGATCGTGAGGTGATATAGAGAGCAGATGTTGCTTCGCGATGTATCTCTACCTGAAAATACATGATCTAAGTGATTGATCGTTGGTATTCAGCAGTCATAAAAGTATGCCTTATTTACTTTGATAAAATCACAATTTTGTAGTTTTTCAGACAGCATAGGCAGCAGCTCTATAGAGATTAAATAATAAAGTCATCAAATAAAACAAATGTAATATACACAACTGAAATATTTTGTTAAAGTAATGTAATGTTAATAAATTATGGTTATATGTGATAAGCGGTAATTGGCAGTTATTAACATTACTTTAACAAAATATTTCAGTTGTTGTGTATATTACATTTGTTTTATTTGATGACTTTATTCATGGGAATTGTATTCATTGTTTTATTCTGTGTTGTTCAACCCACATAATGCATAGTGCATTAAAGGGTTAAAGAAAAAAAAGGGACTAAAATCCATTATTATTTTTGAATAGTCGAACCAAAAGTGAACCGACCCCAAAAAGCACTAATCGATCAGCACTACGGCCTTTCTGTCCACATAGATGTCTGTCTGCTTGATTGCCTGATTGCCCTGCCTGTCCACCTGCCTGCCTTTATGCCTGGATAGCAAAGGTACACCACCAGCCAACAGCCAGGAACACAGCAACACGCAATGTACCGTCCTGGAGCATTATCATAACATTTTCTTATAACAGCTGAAAATGATGGGTTTAATAGCATCCACCTGATATTAGAAACAACAAACTACTACTATTGTACTGTAAGAGATTTGCTGGCAACGTTTTACAGTGGGTCACTTCCATGTAAAAAGGACCCATGAGCACCAACATGTGACATTCATAGGAGCATATCAAATTGGGTGTCAAATGAAAGCTAAGACTCTATATTTTTGAGAAACTAAGGCATATACATAGTGCTTTCAAAAAGTATTCATACTCCTTGACTTACTCCACAATTTGTTGTGTTACAGCCTGAATTCAAAATGGATTAAATATATGTTTCTCACCCATCACACAATACCCCATAATGACAGTGAAAACATGTTTCTAGAAATGTTTGCAAATGTATTGAAAATGAAATAAAGAAATATGTAATTTACATAAGTATTCACAACCCTGAGTCAATACACGTTAGAATCACCTTTGGCAGCGATTACAGCTGTGAGTCTTTCTGGGTAAGTCTAAGAGCTTTGCACACCTGCATTTTACAATATTTGGCCATTATTCTTTTCAAAATTCTTCAAGCTCTGTCAAATTGGTTGTTGATCATTGCTAGACAACCATCTTTATGTTTTGCAGTAGATTTTCAAGCAGATTTAAGGTAAAACTAACTCGGACACTCAGGAACATTCTTGGCAAGCAACTCCAGTGTAGATTTGGCTTTGTGTTTTAGGTTATTGTCCTGCTGAAAGGTGAATTAATCTCCCAGTGTCTGATGGAAAGCAGACTAAACCAGGTTTTCCCCTAGGATTTTGCCCGTGCTTAGCTCCATTGTTTATTTTTTATCCTGAAAAACTCCACAGTCCTTAACGATTACAAGCATACCCATGACATGATGCAGCCACCACTATGCTTGATAATATGGAGAGTGGTACTCAGTAATGTATTGTATTACCCCAAACATAACACTTTGTATTCAGGACAAAAAGTTAATTGCTTTGCTACATTTTTTTGCAGTATTACTTTAGTGCCTTGTTGCAAACAGGATGCATGTTTCGGAATATTCTGTACAGGCTTCCTTCTTTTCACTCTGTCAATTAGGTTAGTATTGTGGCATAACTACAACATTGTTGATCTTTCCTCAGTTGTTTTCTCCTATCACCACCATTAAACTAGAGTATGTAACTGTTCTAAAGTCACCATTGGCGTCTGTGAAATCCTTGAGCGGTTTCCTTCCTCTCCAGCAAGTGAGTTAGGAAGGACGCCTGTATCTTTGTAGTGACTGGGTGTATTGATACACCATCCAAAGTGTAATTCATAACTTCACCATGCTCAAAGTGATATTCAATGTATGTTTTGTTTTTTACCCATCTACCAATAGTTGCCTGCCTTTCTGCGAGGCATTGGAAAACCTCATTGGTCTTTCTGGGTGAGTCTGTCTTTGAAATTCACTGCTCGGCTGAGGGACCTTACAGATAATTGTATGAGTGAGGTACATACAATAATACTGTTTCATGTCATTTTCTATGTGTGAGGTACATTGAAAATGACGTGAAACAGTATTATTGCACACAGTTTGAGTCCATGCAACATATGTGACTTGGTAAGCAAATTTCTACTCCTGAACTTATTTATACTTGCCATAACAAAGGGGTTGAATAATTATTGACTCAAGACACTTCAGCTTTTCATTTAATTAATTTGTAAACATCTCTAAAAACATAATTCCACTGACATTATAGGGTAGTGTGTGTATGCCAGTGACAAAAAAAATCTAAATTTTATCAATTTTAAATTTAGGCTGTAACAGAACAAAATGTGGAAAAGGTCAAGGGGTGTGAATACTTTCTGAAGGTATATATATATTCAACCATTTTCCATCCTAAAATTTTGGAATAAGCAAAAGCTTTGATTTCTTGTCAAACAGGTGGAAAATGGGTTTTAGAAAACAACTACCAGAAAAAGTCTTAAAAAGGTAACAGATATACATCTAAATACAATAATTCTGAAGTAGAGACCCCTGCCATCTAATATCAACATATTTTGTTAAGGATGCATTTTTTTGTCTCCTGTAAGTTTAAGAAACATTGCCTTGTGCCTTGAAATTCCGTTACCAAGTAACAAGTAAAGGTAGACCTACCAATTAGTTTGTTTTTTACTGACATACATTTTGTTCATGAAGTGATAAAAAAGATTCTCGGTGACAGAATTTCTGTCATGTTTAGCTGATAACTGTTTTCTTTCTCTATCTGTCATCTTGTGGTTAAAGCAAGAGTGTGAAACGTCTGGACAAGTCCTCCCTACACCGAACATCAATTGACGTTGAAAAGTAGTTTAAATTTGGTCAGTCCACCCTGGCATTGATTTCAACGTCCACTGGCCTAGTTTTTTGGTCCGGTCTGTACCAACCTTGATTTCAACATCCACAGAGGTCTTGACCAGCCAGCATTTGGCCCAAACATAGACGTCCATGATTGGTTCAGATTTGGTCTGGTCCAGACCAAATCTTAACCAATCATAGATGTCTATGTTTCACTAGTTTGGACAACACACTACATTAGAGTACAGTACATTACAGTAAAGAAAATTAGAGTATAGTTCAGTACAGTCCTGTGCTGTACAGTACAGTAGAAGAGGAGTTCTGTGCATCGCAGAGCACACTAGAGTTGAGTACACTATAATGTACTGAACTCCACCGTGCTGTACTTTGATGTCCAAACTTGTGACACTTGGGCTGTGTTTAGACAGGCAGCCCAATTATGATTATTTGAAAAAAAAATTGGACAATCAGATCAGCTAAACAAAGCCATAGACGTTATAATTGGTTCCAATTTGGTCCGATCCTGACCAACCAAATTTGGTCTTGTTTAGTGGCGGAGCGCATTAAAATAATAGCCGGAGTAGAATAATACAGAAATATGCATGCAAAGGAGGATATTGCATATTTCTACCTTTGCGTACCTATTTAGGATACGTCACCATGAAGAGAATGCCATTCATATCCATTTCTGTGTAGTACAGCTCAAGGACCCATGATTAAATTCCATTACTGCAATTCTGTTACCGGATGTAAAGCCACTTAATTTACTGTAGTTCAATAAAATAGAATAATCCAAATCAAAATATGGCATGGGTGACTCTTCATGAAATCAGGACAAAAAGCATTGAATCCATACAATGGTCCTTTAGAGGAATTATTGTTGACAAACTGTACAGTCATGGCCAAAAGTTGTAGGAATGACACAAATATACATTTTCACAAAGTCTGCTGCCTCAGTTTGTATGATGGCAATTTGCATATACTCCAGAATGTTATGAAGAGTGATCAGAGGAATTGCAATTAATTGCAAAGTCCCTCTTTGCCATGCAAATTAACTGAATCCCCAAAAAACATTTCCACTGCATTTCAGCCCTGCCACAAAAGGACCAGCTGACATCATGTCAGTGAATCTCTCGTTAACACAGGTGTGAGTGTTGACGAGGACAAGGCTGGAGATCACTCTGTCATGCTGATTGAGTTCGAATAACAGACTGGAAGCTTCAAAAGGAGGGTGGTGCTTGGAATCATTGTTCTTCCTCTGTCAACCATGATTACCTGCAAGGAAACACGTGCCGTCATCATTGCTTTGCACAAAAAGGGCTTCACAGGCAAGGATATTGCTGCCAGTAAGATTGCACCTAAATCAACCATTTATCGGATCATCAAGAACTTCAAAGAGAGCGGTTCAATTGTTGTGAAGAAGGCTTCAGAGTGCCCAAGAAAGTCCAGCAAGCGCCAGGACCGTCTCCTAAAGTTGATTCAGCTGCGGGATCGGGGCACCACCCATACAGTGCTTGCTCAGGAATGGCAGCAGGCAGGTGTGAGTGCATCTGCACGCACAGTGAGGCAAAGACTTTTGGAGGATGGCCTGGTGTCAAGAAGGGCAGCAAAGAAGCCACTTCTCTCCAGGAAAAACATCAGGGACAGACTGATATTCTGCAAAAGGTACAGGGATTGGACTGCTGAGGACTGGGGTAAAGTCATTTTCTCTGATGAATCCCCTTTCCGATTGTTTGGGGCATCCGGAAAAAAGCTTGTCCGGAGAAGACAAGGTGAGCGCTACCATCAGTCCTGTGTCATGCCAACAGTAAAGCATCCTGAGACCATTCATGTGTGGGGTTGCTTCTCAGTTAAGGGAGTGGGCTCACTCACAATTTTGCCTAAGAACACAGCCATGAATAAAGAATGGTACCAACACATCCTCAGAGAGCAACTTTTCCCAACCATCCATGAACAGTTTGGTGACGAACAATGCTTTTCCAGCGTGATGGAGCATGATGGAGCAGCATGATATTGACTCTTTGCATCAACTTCATGTAATTGTCAATAAAATCCTTTGACACTTATTAAATGCTTGTAATTATACTTCAGTATTCCATAGTAACATCTGACAAAAATATCTAAAGACACTAAAGCAGCAAACTTTGTGGAAATTAATATCTGTGTCATTCTCAAAACTTTTGGCCACGACTGTATATTTGACATTTTTATCTAAAAGCATAATTGAGAAATTATTTATCAAAGTTGTGATATTTATGACATCTTGGCCTTTCCCAGGCCCAGGGGTGTTGTGCTGCTTGTTAAAGAAAGTTTTGATCATAGTTGAATCAATGTCTCACAAGATCACTTAATGATGAATTTGTATTCTACATTGGTCTAACATTCGGTGCATTCGGAAAGTATTCAGAACCTTTGACTTTTTCCACATTTTGTTTCGTTACAGTCTTATTCGAAAATGATTAAATAAATACAAATCTTCATCAAGCTACACACAATACCCCATAATGACAAAGCGAAAACAAGTTTTTAGAAATTGTAGTAAATGTATTAAAACAAATCTGAGCAAAAACCAAGCCATGAGGTCGAAGGAATTGTCCGTAGAGCTCTGAGACAGGATTGTGTTGAGGCACAGATCTGGGGAAAGGTACCAAAACATTTCTGCAACATTGAAGGTCCCCAAGAACACAGTGGCCTTCATCATTCTTAAATGGAAGAAGTTTGGAACCACCAAGACTCTTCCTAGAGCTGGCCGCCTGGCCAAACTGAGCAATTGGGGGAGAAGGGCCTTGGTCAGGGAGGTGACTAAGAACCAGATTGGAGCTCTTTCAGAGTAACAGAGTTCCTCTGTAGAGATGTGAGAACCTTCCAGAAGGACAATCATCTCTGCAGCACTCCACCAAAGGCCTTCATGGTAGAGTGGCCAGATGGAAGCCACTCAGTAAAAGGCACATGACAGCCCGCTTGGAGTTTAAAGGACACTCAGACGATGCTTGCTAACACCATCTGCTCTAAAATTTGCTCAAATAGTAGTTACTTACATAATTCAGGAAGATCTAAATGCATATTTCCATTAAACTAATTGAGATCAAATAGTTTAATGCAGACGCAGCTGGACGTTTCACCCATAAAAAATGAATAATTATAATTTATGATTGACAGTGATGATAATTTGGTGTTCGAGGTTAAAGGGGGGCTGAACTGACTGATTTAATCCTCCTCATTAGGATATGCAACTGAGAACGAGATTTGGGTCTTGGAGGCATGCTTTGATGTGGGTGTCTCTTGTGTGTTCGCACGTGGGTAGGGCTGTGAAAGTCATGGAATTTTGGATGACGGTAATTGGCCAGTCAAATGACAGCGGTCTCCGTAATTTTGACTTTTTTTCTCTCTCTCTCCTCCGCGCCTGAATGCATATGCTGCCATAGAAATAGAATAAAGCCTGTTCTATTCATTCTATTTCTGTGTGTGCCGCTGCTGCATTGTATGGGGCTCGTTTGACACAACACCTTGCTTGTTTCATTAAGGAGCAACAAAGTTTCATCACGTTGTTAAGAGTCCATGTTACCGGAGAAACGGACTCAACCGCACTACTCATAGCCGCAGGAAGTAGGGATGCTGAGGGTGCTGCAGCACCCCCTGAAAAATGTAACATCTTCCTGCGGCTAAGGCACGAATGCCCGGCCATCACGTCCTTCAGTCAGCAGTTAGTTCCAAAAATACACACATATTTGTATTTATTTTAAAATGGTTTACAACAGTTATTTTATTGTCATGACGGCCTTCATCCATAACCGTTGGTGACATGGTTATACGGTAATATACTCTACAGGCATATCAAAGTTCCATAGTGGGATGTCTGCTACTTTTAGAGATTTATGATCAAATTTGTAAGCATTACCAACAGAGTGAACGTGAAAACGGATTCAAAATGGTCGCCCTCTGCTGGTGAATTGCAGGACGTGCAATGATAGAAGTAAAAGGAGGGCTGTGATTGGTTACATTGCCTACTATGACAATTTCTCTGTGTAAAATGGTTGATTACTTCAAAATCTAGCAGAGGTGGCACTCTGGACCTTTGATATCCCCATAGAGTATATTATGTTCAATAATATATTGAAACATTTGCCAAATCAACTACTTATATATTTGTGTTTATATTTGTCAATTCATAAATTAAACTAACAAAAGTGTTATTGAAATCAAAATAACACTCATCAGGGACAGTGTTATGGGCACCCTACCCCACTACTGTACTTCCTTGCCCATCCAAATAAGATGAAATATTGATTATTGATTTGACCAAGACGCACACTGACAGGAAGACCATCCTTAAAGTTTCACTTAAAAACGCTCCTTTACCAACTGTCTCAGACCACTCATAGAATAGCAAAGTGCTCATTAGATCATTTTTTCCCCTTCTGCGTCAACTAATACACAGAACATCTCCACTAAACACATAATCAATATGTTTGTCTGTCTCTCTGTGACCCTGATAACTTCAAAACAAAGTTGACTAAAGTTGCCAATGTCTTTGCAATTGTTACAAACAGATAAAAGTAGCATATGCTTCTAATGAAAACCTAGATAACTGCACTAAAATATACTGGAAATACAGTAGGCCTATAGCCTGCAATGCTATATATTTCAATCATACTGGCAACTGTCTATAATTGTTTTACTTTATTTAGTGCATTTTTGGGGGTAATTAGAATAAGCTGCAACAATATTTGCAACAGTGGGTGATATAGCCCTCTAGAAGCTGATGAGTCTTCAGTATTGTGGAATAATTAGAATGGTAAAGTATGATTTGAATGGAGAAAGCTAATCCGAGAGCAGCGCTGCTTTTATTTCGATCCTACAGCGCGAACATTCTCCCTGCGTGCTGTTTTTGGAAACGCGCGTTGTATCTTCGACCGTTGTAGGGACCACGTAAAGTTAAAACACTCGTAAACCTAAAATCCATCGCTATCGGGAAACTGGGACTAGAACAGTCTAAAGATAATACGGATAAAATCCAAAGCAGGACAAATGCTGCTAAAACAGGTAGGCCACAGTCAGCAACGTGTCGGGCGATATCTCGCAAGCTGTCAATGACGGTTTATTAATTAATGAATTAATAAAAAGGTGTCTAAAGTCGAGCTAGTCTCTCACCTGAGATGTCCCTATCCTAAACTATTTATCCAAAGGCTATTCGTGTCTTACACCGCCATATCCTATGCATTTACATTGTTTTCTGACATATATTTGCCGTGTAAATTTCCCCTTGACATAAAAGCTGTTAATTTGTATCCCAAAAATTACGAAGAGGATTGAAATCAGTGACAACTGAGGTCCATGTGAATTGCATCAGGCAAAGTACGCCACAGTAAAAGTTTAGCATCAGATTTCTAAACATCATCGTATGTAATGTTTCAATAAACACTTATGCCTACCATTGTGTTGTGGTTTGGAAAGGAGTTTGAAGCGTTAAAAAGCAGCTCAGTGGAAATGGAATCTGACAAATTTTGTAGAACTTAATTTACCCTAGTCTTCCGCTTCCGGGCGGAGTAAAGTAACAGAACAAAGGGCGCGCAGCATCTGTTTTCATAACTGGGATGAGATGAGTCTTCCACAGAGATATTTTGTAACCTGCTTGTGGCATATGTGTAGTGCAAACATCAGTGAAATACAGTAGGCCTATTGTTGCCCAACGACTAATCCTGAATCTCTACATACATTCAGTCTGAAACTGCCAACCAAATAGTTTGTTGTGACTTCAAAATGAGGGGCGTTGTACCAAACTAATTCATCAGGGATTGGATCATCTCTAACAAATCTAACCAATCAGAATATCAAAGTTCATAACATCATCATGTAGGCCGGCTCTGGCCCAACCCATTGGTTTCTGGGACCAATCAGAACAGTCAGAAGGTGTTTGCGTTCTCGAAAATGTCAGGGAGGAAAGCAAATTCGGACTCATTGTGGAGAAGAAATGCTAGTTTGTCAGGAGCGATGTGTATGGGTAGTCAGGCTAGGCCTATTATAGTAGGTTACAGTATTAGTGAAATATTGGAATGTACAGGGCATTCGGAAAGTATTCAGACCCCTTGACCTTTTCCCACGTGTTATTACGTTACAGCCTTATTCTATTATTGATTCAATGGTTTTCCCCCCCTCATCCATCTACACACAATACTCAATTGTTGTTCAAGTCTGGGCTCTGACTGGGCCACAGAACATTCAGAGACTTGTCCCGAAGCCACTCCTGCGTTGTTTTGGCTGTGTGCTTAGGGTCGTTTTCCTGTTGGAAGGTGAACTTTCGTCTCAGTCTGAAGTCCTGAGCGCTCGGGAGCAGGTTTTCATCAAGGATCTCTCTGTACTTTGCTTCGTTCATCTTTCCCTCGATCCTGACTAGTCTCCCAGTCCCTGCCACTGAAAAACATCCCCACGGCATCATGCTGCCACCACCATGCTTCACCGTAGGGATGGTGCAAGGTTTCCTCCAGACGTGACACTTGGCATTCAGGCCAAAGAGTTCAATCTTGGTTTCATCAGACCAGAGAATCTTGTTTCTCATGGTCTGAGAGTCCTTTAAATCCCTTTTGGCAAACTGCAAGTGGGCTGTCATGTGCCTTTTACTGAGGAGTGGTTTCCATCTAGCCACTACCATAAAAGCCTGATTGGTGGAGTGCTGCAGAGATGGTTGTCCTTCTGGAAGGTTCTCCCATCTCCCACAGAGGAACTCTGGAGCTCATTCAGAGTGACCATTGGGTTCTTGGTCACCTCTCTGACCAAGGCCCTTCTCCCCCGATTGCTCAGTTTGGCCGGGCAGCCAGCTCTAGGAAGAGTCTTGGTGGTTCTGAACTTCTTCCATTTAAGAATGGTGGAGGCCACTGTGTTCTTGGGGACCTTTAATGCTGCATAAATGTTTTGGTACCCTTCCCTAGATCTGTGCCTCGACACAATCCTGTCTCAGAGGTTTACAGACAATTCCTTTGATCTCATTGTTTGGTTTTTGCTCTGACATGCACTGTCAACTGTGGGACCTTATATAGACAGGTGTGTGCCTTTCCAAATCATATCCAATCAGTTGAATTTACCACAGGTGGACTCCAATAAAGTTGTAGAAACATCTCAAGGATGATCAATGGAAACAGGATGTACCAGAGCTCAATTTCAAGTCTTATAGCAAAGGGTCTGAATACTTATGTAAATAAGGTATTTCTGTTTCTTATGTTTAATACATTTGCAAAGATTTCTAAAATCCTGTTTTCACTTTGTCATTATGGGGTATTGTGTGTAGATTGATGAGGAAAAATAATAATTTTATTCATTTTAGAATAAGGCTGTAACGTAACAAAATGTGGAAAAAGTCAAGGGGTCTGAATACTTTCCGTATGCACCGTATTTGATTTTCCTCAGAGCAGCACCTGTCAATAGAATAGCATACAATAGGATAAGCCTTGTGTAGAGTAGATAGAATGGAATAACTTAATTTTTTTCCAGAGTGTAGGAGTCAGGTTTGCTTATAGGCCTATGTTGTTGTTTTGTTGTGTAGTGGATTATAGTTTGTCTATGTATGTTCTACTTAATTTGCACACAAGGCTCAGGGCACAGTTTTTCAAAATGTTTTATCTGGATCAGATTGATCCAGATTCTGTAATCCATGTTTTGCTATCCAGGGGGATCAGATTGATCCAGATTCTGTAATCCATGTTTTGCTATCCAGGGGGATCAGATTGATCTGGCTGTTTTTGAGACGATTTTTCAGAAAATAATTGGATAGGATCATGCCATCTACTAGACAGGTTGTGGTACTACCTCTACACTGTCTTAACAGAGATGAGTAGACTACATGAATAGTGGTAGAGCTACCTTGATTAAAAATGATAGGGCTTGCATATCACTTCTAAGTAAGTAGATGCATTTATTTGACAATTCTCAATATAACAATTCACCACATACCTATAATTCAGTCAATATATATGAAGATGTGAAATCCCACCTGTGCTAGAGTGGTTATCAGGAACGTTTGACTAGGTCAATTAATTGCAGTAACATTTATACTTTTTAGATGTTCATAATCTAAACAATTTAAAAACTTTATGGAATAGTTTAAAGATTAAAAAGTAGTTCCTATAGTTTAAAGCTTCTCCTATGGGCCCAGTTTTTCGACATTTTTCTAAACGGATTTTCGGCAATTGTGGATTAAATGCTCGAATTTAGTATTTTAAAACTGAAAAATGTGATTCTGATTCTTCTGATTGGGTAATCCAATCCGACCTGTATTAATTAAATGTTGTTTTTGCGTTTCTCAAGACTCAACGGAAGTGATTAGAATAGTTTTTATTCCCGAAAATCAGCATATTCTTGATCCGACTGGAAGGGATGATTTAGATAGGCGAAATGCACTACAACCGAGATATTTCAATGAAACTAAGGTGGGGTGGTTTAAAAAACGTTCTTAACTCTGAAAACCAAAGCTTCATGATGTTAAATTGACTGCAGTATAGGAATGTGGTCAGCTCTTACATTAAGAAGTGTCAAACAAATGCATGTAGCCTAGCTACCTACCTACTTAAGCGAAATGCAGGGGCTAATATAATTTATTTTATTATCTTTACCTTAATTCATGTAGTTTACTAATTTCTGTTTCACCATGACAGTGAACGCGTAGATAGCTGTCCAGTACTAGGCGGCAATGAGTAGGCCTGTTTAATGCAATGAAAATACGGTTTCTGTGATCTTTATATTTTGGTATTTGGACCTGAATGACCCTATCCGATTATTTTCATAAAATTTGATCCTGGATAGCGAAAAAGAGCATTACGCTTCGAACACACCGACTGTGTCATTGCGTTTCGATACACCAGAAGTACATTCATTTCCAATGGAACGCTGCATTTGCCTTGCAGCATTGCGTTGCAGAGGCAGTTGCAGTGCGTTCTGTGTGGTGCATACGTTCGATAAATCGAACGTATGCATCAAATTGTATGAGTGGACTTGACAGAAAGTAGCAAAATATGAATGTAGATTTTATTTTTTGCACACATTCAGTAAAAATTTGGGATTACATAAAAACAGTTTGATTGCATAATTTCTTTACATTTTTTATTTATTTATTTGCCAAGTATATTATTTATTCGATGACATCCTCAAATTAATTGTGAGAGCCTATAATATAATTTCCCTCCAAAATGCAGTTTTGGAGCGAAATGCAATAATAAATAGTCAAGATAGGCAGAGTAGGCTCTTTCAACAATGAGACCAACGTTGAGGAAGGTGGTATGACTATTTCTTTCACACACACCTCATTGGCTAGGTTAGCTAGCTAGCTAACGCTAACTAGCCACATCTAGCACAAGCTCACTACTAAACTGACCTGGCAATCCTACTATCGTGGACACTTGTCTCCAAGCAGCATTTTTTGTGTTTATGTCCCTGTAGCTGTCAGCAGTTGTGTCAAAAAGACACGGTTTTGAGGATACTGCGAAAATGATTCTCTCCTCCATGTGTCCAACCGCATGCGACCATTTGCAAAAGGTACCTGCATCAGTATAGTTGCCTAGCTGCGCAAAATGTTATGCAGCAGTGATGCAATTACGCAGTCGGTGTGTTCGAAGCGTTATAGACTAACAGTTTTGAAGAAGCCGGTCCTGGTGCCTCCGACATAATGTTTCATATCCACCACAAGACGACGCCATACTACCGCATTCAGCTGCATGCATCCGTCCAAGACAAAACATTAAAACAATAAAAAGATCTTGGTCGGGTTTGAGAAAAGTGACTCAGTCTCACAGTCCTACTCACCAGCGCAAAACTCTAATATTCTGGACCTCATTTTGACAAATAAACAATGAAATGTGCTGATTTCATCACATTCGAGTGCTACCTCAAGTGCCACCCCTGTTTCTTAATTATGAAAACAAAAGTTATATTGTCTAGCTTAGTTATGAGTGCCTGTTCGAAGAATTTAAAACAGATCGGGAAGGATGTAATTGTGATCTATGGGTGACTGTTAGGCTATGTGTGTTTTAAAAGAAAAACAACAAAATTAAAGCTAGAATCCTTAATTGAAACAGTAGCTGAGGGATGGGCCTGGATAAATGTTACCACTCAAATGTATAGACAGATCTATAGATGCAAGGACTGACCATCCATGATATCAAGCATTTCGCTACACTCGCATTAACATCTGCTAACCATGTGTATGTGACCAATAAACATTTGATTTGATCAACTTTATAGTTTTAACCATGTTTTGAGGCTATACAGTGTTTGTTTACATTTACATTGTTTACAAACATTGGAGTAAACCAGACTTATATTTTGGGTTCTGATGGGGTACGACAGTTGAACTAAGCGGATGAGGCATTTATAAATTATATTCTTCAAGAATAAATGGGTATAGGCCTCTATATCATTACTTTATAAGTCAAAAACTGTATGTATATCAACTAAGGATTTTAGCTTTAAAGTTCCCAACATTTTACAAAATGGATTGTCTTAACTAAGTGATGCGTTTTTGGCTAAAAATATAAGATTAATATTTGTTCGTCAATAAACAAAATTATTGGACATCATTCTGAGGCCCCGGCAAATAATAATACTTGTATGATACTTACATTGTTATTATTAAAAGTCTAGTAGGTATTGTTATATTACAACAGTGTAGGCCTTATATGTTAATATTTGTATTAGGCTTCAACAGAGTAATAATAAGAACATTATGATTATTATTATTTGATATTTATTCTTAGCCCATTGGTGTTATTGTTAATATTATGCATTTCCCTAATAAGATATTTAGGTCATATCTTCACTCCACACAGGGGTCAGATAGACACGTGCATGCAGCAGGTGGTCACCTGCAATATGAACGCGCCGGAAGGGTTCCATATCCTAGGCCTATTATTGAAACCAAAACCCATCGCGCAATACACAGCTGGATTTCGAGCCAGGACTTTATATCCGCGTCCAAAATTGTGATTTATAACACGCCAATACCAAATAACTAATCAGTGGTCTAACTAATTAATACACATTTGCATTTTTGCATAAGCAATTAGTGCGATGAAGGTGCAATGAAATGCTACGCGGAATTAGTTCAATCTAAGCGTCCATTCAAGCGGAAGGGCATTGGTAGGAGACTAGGAGTAGGGACTCAGTATGTATTCCCTGCTCTGGGACAAGGGCTTCTAATTAGTGCTAGAGAATAGGTCAGATCATCATATTCAAATAGATACGGTGGGTTTAGGATGTTTGCAACCAAACACCAAATTGAACACAATGCACCCCACTGTGCACTCTCTGGTTGGACCAACGTTGTTTCCACGTCATTTCAATGAAATTAAGTTGTACCAATGTGGAATAGACGTTGAAATTATGTCTGTGCCAAGTGGGATGTTCTGTAAACTTGGTTTATCTTTTTTGCGTTTAAAATATTGTTTTACGAGCAAAACAGTAAAGTATCATATTGTTGAGCACAGAATAAACGAATAATGTTTGCAAAGACATGTTACAATATGTCTACAATATGAAGCCAATATCAGTGTGAATTATGTTTAGACATAGGCAAGTCTAAAGCAAATTCACGTTTAATCAGTGCATTTTCTTTAGGAATTAGTTATATGTTTACTGTGTATTATTTAAACCAAAGTTAGCCTAGTAATTATGAGCTGTTAAATACATAAACAAATTGTTTTGTGAAGTCTATCCTAAAATCATATGTAGTTTCTAAGAGAAGTGTGATGTATTCCAACTTGTACGTGTAGCTGTCGGTGGTGCTGAAAGCCTCGACCACGTGTGTCTCCTGCTAACACAGTTTACATGGTAACAGAAAGATGTAGTCCGGGAAGCTGCGTGCGCAGCTTGTTCTCGTAGGGGACTTTCGACTGACACAACTTGTCCTGGTTTTATGAAAGAGTCAAGATAAGGTGTTCTCTCTCAGGCAGCACTTTGAGGCGACCAGGTTATGTGGCCACTTGACGGTTACCTACATCACGGAGCGGCCCCGAGCTCTGCGTTGCTCCGCCGGGCCATTAGCCTAACCGATGCTGTTAAATATATGATTCAGAGCTGAGCAAACAGTGTGAATGTGGGGTGTTTTTCTCGGGATGTCCGTTCAGACACTACCGAGTTGAAATGTTGAAAAAAAAAGAAGCTTTTTTAATGGACGTTTACAAGTTTAAAATGTTATGATGGTTCATCATTTCGGCAAAATTGTTTTAATTTAGACTTTTTGTTTAGCATAAAGAATTTAGTTATTTGCGCAATTATCCATACACGTAGGCCTAGGCAACTATAGGCTATATCAATAGGTTTATTTAAAGATATTGATAATTCATCCCAAATTATGTGCTTATGGGTGTATTTACATTTAGGACTACCCAAATGCCCAGTCGTTAGATTTTAGGCTATAGGCCTAGAGTTACTCATTTTGTGAATGACCAGACAGTCCGTATGGTTTTAGTTCGTGTAGCAGATTGCCTTTCTCATTCTAGGCCTATGGACTAATTTTGTAGCCCCACTCTATAACTATTCTGCTTAAATATTCAATCGTTGTCTCGTGGTTCAGTTCTGTCTTGATTGTATGTTGTTACCCCCACTTGTTACGCTGTCTGTCCAACGGTCAACACGTAGATTTTTGGGGCATTATTGAACAGAAGATAACAGATTTTGGTCGTTGGATCGAGGCAGTGAGCCGTGAAACAGGCTTTTGTTAGTGCGCGTGCGACTCGCGTGCCGACCTGCAGTTTGAAAAGAGAGGGAGACTCGATGCTCATTACTTCAGCAGCTCGAGCTCGGTCCAGATTGTACAACCACTGTTGCCAATCAACATCACGCACTGTTAGAGATGGGGACAATAACGCTTACAGATGAGCACTGATGCAGTCAGCAATGAGCAAAAAAAGAAAGGCAAAGTATGCATTTGGTCTAAATTAACTTTTTTTTTGTTATGAAGGGCCAGAATGGGGCCTTTAATATTGCCAGCAAGGGCCTTATTCTTTCCTTGGTGACTTGACGTGTTTATTGGGCTATGTTAGGTCTGTTCAATGTCCCCAAAGTAGCCTAATGTGCAAAATGACATTATTCCTTAATTATGAGATTCATGATTAATAAAATCAAACCATGTAAAGAGGACACACGTGGGGAATGGGTTGGGCTTGAGTATTGGTAGTGATTGAATATGTCTTACGCACCAAAGGGTTAATCCACCCTGCGGGTCCACACAGGTCTATGGAGTCCCTAACTGGTGACAGATGGCCACTTTCTTTTGGCCACAAAGGAGCGGAATACAGAGCGCTGGCGAACACAAATGGTCCCATATCACGTGACACTTGAGGCCGTTTTTGCCTGACGTAGATGGACCATATGGCGCGTGCCGGGAGTAAGGCCTGGGTGGGTGGAGCCTGTTCCTGACTGTCATTGGGTAACGCGATGGTGATGGTATTAGGGATACAGCCATATAAACACACAGGTTCATCTCTCTCTCCGTCAGTCACTCGCAGCATCAGCAGCAGCGCTATATAACCCGAGCATCTGTCGGCGCAGCCACATTACAATCCATCCACCGGACCTCACACTTCAGGAGGGGCATGCCAGAGTCATAACAAGATAATTCTGCAAAACATAGGTATTTATTTCTCAATCTTATAACGCAATAACTTATTAATGCAAATGCTTTGGGTTAAAGTAATTGCATGGAGTGCTGTGTGCTGTGATTTATCTGTTACATTGCCAAAAAGTATAGTTATTTAGCAGTTAAAGATTTTCTGAATAGGCTTGAATTATTTATTGATACAAACCTGCTCAGATGAGAGGTGATGTGACCATATGTCACCTGTTACAAAAAGGAAACAGGGATTCAGATATTCTGATTGAACTCAGCGATTACATTTCATAGATGTTTCAACTGACTGGAGATTTAAAATAACGTAATTGCAACAATTATTTTTTTACCAAATTGTGGACTCGTTATGTCAAGCTATTAGGTGATAATTGAATACTTTATGTATTATGCTACTATAATGTTTTTGGTTTATCCTGACCACAAAGTACTGTTCTACATTTTGCTCTCAAATTCATATGACGTTTATGATAGCCTATATAATCATCGGTGTTGCAAACGTAATATTGGTTCTTCTGATACAACATTATTTTTGTTTGACTTAGAGTGAAAAAATGTGTATAGCATAATGAACATTTTCCAAAACGAATTCCTGCTGAATAGGCTATTAGTCAAGTAGAAAATTATGTCCTAAGTGAGTCTGCTCACGGTTGTCTTTTTTATTGACAGATTTCCAATATGACTAAGTCCTACACGGAAGAAACCATGATGTCATCAGACCCCCACGATTCTGCGACCTGGACTGATGAGTGTCAGGGCTCCCAGGACGAACAGGATATGGAGAAGAAAAACGGCGCACTCGAATCCATGCACGGGGACCTCGAGGATGACGACGAGGATGGGTTAAACAGACTGGATGAGGATGATGATGAAGAGGAAGATGAGGAAGAAGAAGGCGACGATCAAAAGCCTAAACGTCGTGGACCAAAAAAGAAGAAAATGACAAAAGCCAGAATGCAGAGGTTTAAGATGAGGCGCCACAAGGCGAACGCGCGCGAAAGGAATCGTATGCACGGACTCAACGACGCGCTCGAGAGTTTGCGTAAAGTTGTGCCATGTTACTCCAAAACCCAAAAGCTCTCAAAAATTGAGACTCTGCGTCTGGCTAAAAACTACATCTGGGCCCTGTCAGAGATCTTGCGGTCGGGTAAGAGCCCAGACATCATGTCATTTGTACAGGCCCTGTGTAAGGGCTTGTCTCAGCCCACTACTAATCTAGTGGCAGGCTGTCTCCAGCTCAACCCCAGAACTTTCCTCCCGGAGCAGACACAGGAGATACCATCTCATATGCAACCAGCAAGTGCTTCCTTCGCCGCGCATCCCTACTCCTACCAGACCCCGGGTCTTCCCAGCCCTCCATATGGTACAATGGACAGCTCCCACATCTTCCACGTCAAGCCCCATTCATACGGAAGTGCGCTGGAGCCGTTCTTTGAGACCGCGCTGCCGCTTACAGACTGCACTAGTCCATCATTCGACGGACCTTTAAGCCCACCACTGAGTGTCAACGGGAACTTTTCCTTCAAACACGAGCCTTCGTCTGAGTTCGAAAAGAACTACGCATTTACAATGCACTACCAGGCTGCCGCGGGACTGGCGGGTCCACAGGGACACGCGCCCCTTTACGCGAGCTCTGCGCAGCGGTGTGAGATACCGATGGAAAACATTATGTCATACGAAGGACACACTCATCACGAGAGAGTCATGAATGCTCAGCTTAACGCTATATTTCATGATCCGTGAATACATTAAACCAACAAAGACTGATAAGAGTGCGTCATGATATGATATCCTAGTGCCACTGATGCAAAAGAGCAATTTATTATCCTCTTGATTCTATCATGTAGCCTATGTATTTATTGTTGTTACTGCCTTTAGGAGAAGTGCGGATACATATGCATATTCTCTTTCATTTTATGTATTGTATTCTATAGCGCTTCTATAGGTCACATTGTGGAAATAGTGGTGACTATACTCAGAATGTGTTGATTATCCATGCTACAAAATCACAAGCAATAATTTGGAAAACTATGCAATTTTTAAACGAATACTTGGGCCAATAAAATAAATAATAAAGATTTCTATATTTTTCAACCAGTATTGTACATCTCCCATACTGAATTATTTTGTTGTGATTTTGTACAGAATTATGAATAGCTTTTTTATAAAGTCGAGTCGTATTTCATTTCACACAACTCCATGTTGTTAATCTTTTATAAAATAGTGTTATGTCATGTTTATATGATACAACCGTTTTATAAAAAAGTTATGTATACAGAGGCTAGTGCTAATACAAATCGGTTGCCTTAGCAATTATTTAGCCTACTGCAAATCATGCAACGTTGCACAATATTGATAATTTTATTTTCCCCAAAACATTGATAGCCTACTTAAAAGTTTGATAATGCGTAGGGGCCTACTACTTGCAAAGTATCCTAAACGCCTAACTGTGTATACAACGCTTCACCTGGAAATGCTCATTGCATAAAACGAAGTAGGCCTACTTATTATTTCATTTCAAAATTCAACCGTGGCCCATCTTCAAATTCATTATCAGTGCAGCACATTTTGGAACATACCAGGCACCTTCTTATTGCGCCATTGCATGCATGTCCAAATCAGTGCAGAAGAGCTATTTGCAGCATGATGCTTATCTTCAATGTGTGCCGACTGTATATTGTTTGTAAACATTTTATAATGTAGGATGTTTTCAGGACGCATAGGGACTGAGTGCCATGGAGTTATGCTCATATGTTCGTTATTTGCATTTAGTTTTTAGTTTTAAACTCTCTTCCGATGTGATTCGAGTGTACATAAGTCAGTGGAGATAAATGTATATCTCATGAGGCGCACTCAATTATTATTGTAAAATAAAGTGAATGAGTAGCCTACAATTTCTTTAATTATTATCTGGATCTACAGATGTAGGATCTTAGTTTGATCATTCCTTTGTTGCTGAGAATTTCCTACACAGAAAATGCAAACCTGTAGTCTATTTTAGGTTTAAAAAGTCTTCTTAAGTTTGTAATTTCCACTTTGAAATGTCAGACTTTGCCCTAACGAAAAATGTATCAACCGCTACAAAAATGTCCATTAATTATAATCCACATAATAATTCACATTTCCTAATGCTGCAGGATCATTTTCCTGCTGTAGCAAACTGGCTCAAATTGATATCCTACATCTGCATTGACAATGACGGAGCTAAACAGAAATAGAAACTTTTGAGCAGGACTGATTTGGCCAACATTACGTTGACAGGTGTGGCTCAATCATCGACTATATGGTTCTTTATAATGATAAAATTGCATAAAAACCTAAATGAAAACGTATAGCCTATGACTAAATCTGTCAAAACCCAGAGTTAAGGCACAATTAGTTTCAGTGGCTTTCCCCTCAGTCCCTCAGCCTGGTCGCAAAATAACCTTGACTTCGTTGAGACCCACATTCGACACTTCTTGGATGTCCAAATTATTGACACATTCTCTAAAATATGGGGTTCCGTCAAATCTTTACGCATGGAGAGTGACTATTTCTCTGCCCATAAGGATAGGCTACTAAATCAATATATCCTATATTGTCCTAGGCTATATTATGAATTGTAGATGCATGAAATTAAAAGCATCTTGATATGAGAAATATTAAGACATCCATTTGTGATGAACATTTAGGCCTAGGCTATATGAGTGAAAATGAGCACATCCCCTTAGCCAGCATTTATTTACCTAACGTTGTATATCAAATACTGAAGGACAAAACGAGCGTTTTTCTGCCATGTCACGAATAGCTGCAGTAAGTCAAGGGGCATTCACATGCCACCATGGTTTCTTCCCAAAATGACACCCTATCCCCTATATATAGTGTACTACTTTTGACCGGAGCACTATGAGCCCTGCACAAGTATAGAAGGGTATAGGTTGCTATTTAGTACGAACACCATCTCGTATGCAAACCGAGCAAGACACAGATGTTACTTCTGCTAGGGAGGTTTTTAATTTATGAAAATGATCTTGTTTATGCATGAACACACTGGCTGCATCTATAACTCAATACTTATATCATAAGGGAAAACACCATGCAGCGAGCCAACTTCATGATAGACATTCTGAATGGTGCTTCTTTATTCACTGGTCATGTTGAATAACCATTAGAGATGTTTCCTTGGATATCCGTCCTTCCTCAATATAAGAATCTTCACTGAACCGTTTAATCATTTGATTATAAGCATACATCTTAGATGGAAGTAAACACTCACAGCATGCTTTAAACTGGAATAATAAAATGAAAAAATGAAATCAATGTATGTACTCCTGAAATCTGTATATCATGTGTCCCCAAAATACAAATGTATTATTTCATAAATGCACACAGTTTTTTATTTATTTGAGAGACATCCTGGTCGGTTGGCTGTAAACTATGTCAAATTGGGAAACTGGAATCCCTGTGTCATCTGTAACTTTATGAATGGGTACGCAGGGTTCCTTTGTTAAATCAGGAACTGTCCATGGTGCTGTTAAGGATATTGGTGCATTAGCCTTGTCTAGGTATATAGGCCTATACCCGTATTACTCAGTAGGATATTACTTTTGTTAGTTCGTAAACCTTCAACATTGAGGTAAAGTCAATGACATAATGGACAGGACAGACAGGGTCCTGAAAAATATAAATCCATTCCTGTGCGTAACTCAAACTTTACGCACCAGCTCTTTGGATTCGGTGCATAGGCCAAGCATGTAAACGAATTTAGAAATTAACCATAGCATGATACAAATGATGGTCTAATGACTGGCAAGTTGGCTGCATGAAATATAAACACACCATACGTTATATCCTATAGGCTCTTGACAGAGATTTTATTTTGAACTTTTCTTGCGGGCGTGTGCCCGGGAGGAACACTTCACGGGCTGCGCTCCGTCTGGTGACTTGAAGTAGGCAGAGGGGTCATGGCTCGATTGATTACAGTTTATGTCACATTTACGTCAAAAGTTAACATTTTTGCATTTTAGCTAACCCTAACCATTTTCCTAACCTTAACCTAATTCTCATAACCTGCTACGTTAATTATCCCAACCTGCAGCAACAGTTAATTCTGGTCAATTCTGACATAAACTGTATACCATCTAGTCATAACTACATAACTAGGCAGAGTGGGAAGTTTCAACTGTTGGACCTGCCATAGTAACCTTACCATCGCGGGCACGCGCCCATGTAAGCAATCCAGTAATAGCCTACAAAGCAGGCACCATTGTGGAATAAGACTTTACCGTTAACGTTTTTAAATGTTTGAGTCCCCTCGAAAATCGATAAATGAACAGGACGCATTGTCAAAGAGCCAGGAGGAGTTGAGTGAGACGCCACCGGGGTCTCCGGTGAGTACAGGCAACCGTGGGAAGAAGAACAAGAGAACGCAACCACCAAAACAACCCGATAAACTCTCGGTCTCAGCTGCACAGCTTTGCGCGGACGAGTCGTGTGAGCAAGAACAAGAACAGTCAGAGAAACAGTACACCGATTACGACACAGACGAACCGATAGTGAGAGGGATATTTCAAATAGGGAAGAAGAGTCACGACGTCCTTCTGTCATCGACGAGGGTGACATGGAGTCTTATTCAGCCAGAGACCCCTACAGGTGAGCTCACTGTTTCACCATTATCCATGACAATTGCAGACGGGGTCTGTTTCTTCTACCAGTGCCGCATGCCGACCAACATAGCCTACATCAGACAGGGAGGGGAATCATAAAACATAATATTTTCACATGAAGACATAGCTAACCGTTTCTTGGCTTTAGTGAAACAGAATCCCCCATGAATTCGTGAATTTCGGACATTTCCTACATGGCTTGTAAGAAGTGACACAAAGGTATTTGAGAAAAGAGGGTTGTACGTGTTTAATCTATCTACGGTAGATTAACCAAGAAAAGGTGCAACATCAATGACAGCCTATCAATTGCATGCCATGAAGTAAACATACTTGGCTCTATGTATACAGATATTAAATATTGACAACAAAAAAAACGTTATAAAATGTATTCTTGTTATAAAACAAAGTATATTTAGTCAATTTTGCATAGGCCTATACTATAGACTACATATAGCCTATTATTCGCACAGTATGTGATGTAGGCTTATAGGCCTATTGACTGTTACTAAACCTATTATAACAGTTTGCCTTTTAAACCTATCAATATTCAAAACGTTATTGTTTGATATTTTATTTATTTGGTCTTCAAACTATGTTACACAGCAGTCTAAATCAGTTTCAGTCTCCCTTGTCAATGGTGACATAAATGGGAGTGAAACTCAATGGCCAGCCCATGCTGTAGGGTAAATAAAAAGAAATGGTGAAATGATGTAGGTCTAGGTTACCAAATATTATTCTGGAAGAAGCAGACAGATCTTACTTTGTCTCGTGTTATATTGCTGTAAATAAATTATATTATGTGCTGCCTCTTGAAGAGCTTAGCCAGCCAATAGCCTAATAAGAATTCTTTATTTATTGTTGGCCGCTCGGCCAAAGTATACTGAAGATAAAATCACTAAACCAGTTAGGAAAAATGTAGAAAGTGCCTGTTGCCAGAAAGTCATGTGTAACAGATGTGTCGGTAATAGACCCCGTCTCTGACCGGCCGGCTGGCCGACTATTGTGACCACCTAAAGCAGGGCATCTGGTGCTCATGTGGACAGTTAGTCTGCATACCAAATGCCACCCTATTCCCCTCATAGTGCACTACTTTTGACCAGCGCCATATATACTGTAAGGAATAGGGTGCCATTTGGGGAGCAGACCTAGAACATGTCCAAGTAAATGATACTCACACATTGCCATCTGCATCTCCACACTGAAGGATGGATACATGGGACAACGTGTGATCATCATGGGCTGGTATAGGAGGCCCTACTTGCCTTATCAGTTTCAATGGAGAGGGGGGTGGGGTTGTAGCCATGTTTCTTGTGCACAGACTTCAAACATAGAATCAAATGTGTCCAAATGGTTGATCAGATGAAACAGTTCCATCAAAACAAAATGAAAAAAAGGAAACATATGGAGAGTTTGAACTAGATATCCATCCCTTTCATATTTTTTTTGTGTTGTTGTTTTGTACAGTATATATCTCTCAAAAGCATCAATTGCTGAGTGCAAAACAGATTGGGTTTCATTTTGCTTAATAATCTTTACAGGCAATACTTTTTGGTTATGTGTGATCCAAGCTAATGTTATTAAGCCAGCACTCTCATTACCCAGAAAGCATTAGTCTAATAACCCCCTATGGCCACTACCAAATGCTCCAACAAAACTGCCAAAAAACCACAGGCACATGTCTGATTCGCTGGAGGTTGTCTATTTGACTGGGTTTGAGATTCTGTTCTGCCCAGGGATAGCAGATCAGATCTGTACAGTGGTCTCAATTTCAATCAGCATTTGAAATATGACTCACAGTAGCCTATATATTTGACATGCTGAGGTTATGCCAATGTTCAAAGAAATGCAATGTTATGCTGTTTTGATAGACAGAAATTAATATTAAGTTATAACAGGTATTCTTTAGGTACTGAACATATTCAAGTAGCTATAATATACTAAATTCTTGTACTTATTTATCTGATGCTCTCATATCATTGAGAGGCAATACTTTTAATATCACAGTTTCAAACACTAAATGCATCAACTCACCACAGATAATATTCATAGTGAATTAAAATTGAATGTAAACCTACTGAAGCGTTGTTTGCCCAGAGGCTCCTACAATAGCTTGACCTTGAGACCCCTGGCTTTGCTTTCGTTGGCCTTATTTACTGTGATTGGACCTTGGACTGAGGTTACTGTCTTTAGTACGTGTATGTGATTCCTGCTGGGATTGAACCCACAACTTTGGCAGTACTAGGTGTCTTGACCTAGGCAAGGAGAACAGTAGAGGTTTATTAAATCTGTCTCCTGGCCACAGCATTTAAACTAGATAGCATGTTAAACACTTTTATTTGTCAAATGCCTCTTATTGGATGGATGTCTAAGAAAACAACAAGATTTAGATTGACACACAGTGAATGTTTACAAAATGCAATTTAACTTCATAAAATGTTATGCTCCCTTTTATTTCACTCTGTCCTAGATATCCTTCCATGAGGTTCAGTCCCTGTGAGAGGGATATGACTTCTCTGGCCAGTTCACTTGTGGGTTGTTAGATGTAGGGTGTTGAAGTGTTAATTTGATGTTCAAAAATATCCTGTTTTCCCAAGACTCTGAGACTGTGAGGCAGATCTTGGCTCGTCAGGTCCTCTGTCACTGCTACTTGTCAGTCTGTCCTCAGTTTTGGGGAATTAATTGCACCACAGAGGTTCTTGGGTCTACAGTGCATTCGGAAAGTATTCATACCCCTTGATTTTTCCACATTTAGTTACGCTACAGCCTTATTCTAAAATAGATTAAATTGCTTTTCCCACCTCATCAATCTACAAACAATACCCCATAATGACAAAGCAAAACCACCTTTTTAGAAATTTTGCAAATGTATTACAAATTAAAAACGGAAATATAAAATGTACCTAAGTTTTCAGACCCTTTACTCAGTACTTTGTTGAAGCACCTTTGGCAGCGATTACAGCCTCCAGTCTTCTTGGGTATAACGCTACAAGCTTGGCACACCTGTATTTGAGGAGTTTCTCCCATTATTCTCTGCAGATCCTCTCAAGCTCTGTCAGGTTGGACGAGGAGCATCGCTGCACAGCTATATTCAGGTCTCTCCAGAGATGTTCAATCAGGATCATGTCCGGGCTCTAGCTGAGCCACTCAAGGACATTCAGAGACTTGTCCCAAAGCCCCTCCTCCCGTGTTGTCTTAGTTGTGTGCTTAGGGTCGTTGTCTTGTTGGAAGGTGAACCTCCGCCCCAGTTTGAGGTCCTGAGTGCTCTGGAGCAGGTTTTCATCAAGGATCTCTCTGTACTTTGCTTCGTTCATCTTTCCCTCGATCCTGACTAGTCTCCCAGTCCCTGCCGCTGAAAAACATCCCCACAGCATGATGCTGCCACCACCATGCTTCACCGTAGGGATGGTGCCAGGTTTCCTCCAGGCGTGAAGCTTGGCATTCAGGCCAAGGAGTTCAATCTTGGTTTCATCAGACCAGAGAATCTTGTTTCTCATGTTCTGAGAGTCTTTAGGTGCCCTTTGGCAAACTCCAAGTGGGCTATCATGTGCTTTTTACTGAGGAGTGGCTTCCGTCTGGCCACTCTACCATAAATGCCTGATTGGTGGAGTGCTGCAGAGATGGTTGTCCTTCTGGAAGTTTCTCCCATCTCTACAGAGGAACTCTGGAGCTCTGTTCGTTGTTACCATCTGTTCGTTGTTACCTTCTCCTCCGATTGCTCAGTTTGGCTAGGGGACCAGCTCTAGGAAGAGTCTTGGTGGTTCCAAACTTCTTCCATTTAAGAGGATGGAGGCCACTGTGTTCTTGGGGACCTTCAATGCTGCATAAATGTTTTGGTACCCTTCCCCAGATCTGTGCCTCAACACAATCCTGTCTCAGAGCTCTACGGACAATTCCTTCGACCTCATGGCTTGGTTTTTGCTCTGACATGCACTGTCAACTGTGGGAATTTATATAGACAGGTGTGTGCCTTTCCAAATCATGTCCAATCAAATGAATTTACCACAGGTGGACTCCAATCAAATTGTAGTAACATCTCAAGGATGATCGATGGAAACAGGATGCACCTGAGCTAAATTTCAGGTGTCATAGAAAATGGGTCTGAATACTTATGTAAATAACGTATTTGTTTTTTAAATAAATTAGCCAAAGGCTCTGGGTATCACTTTTATGGTAGTTCACTCGTGACAAGTTCTCAAAACATTGATATCAGCTAATTGTCAGCATAAATCTCAAGAAAAAGGGATGAGGCTTGACGGCTAATGTAACATGAGCATTTGTAGGCTACATACCGGTTGAAATATGAGCGTGTGTAGGTTACAGTGTACATTCAGTGCCTTCAGGAAGTTTTCAAACTCCTTGACTTTTTCCACATTTTGATGTGTTACAGCCTGAATTTAAAATGGATTAAATTGAGATTGTGTTACTGTCCTACACACAATACCCCATAATGCCAAAGTGGAATTATTATACATTTTTTTATTAATAAAAGCTGAAATATTTTGAGTCAGTAAGTATCCAACCACTTTGTTAACGCAATAAGTTCAGGACTAAAAATGTGCTAAACTGTAAGGATGTACGCTGAGAGTCGGGAAGTTCAGGGAGTGAATACTTTTAATAAATAAATGAACAAAACAAGAAACACAAACAGCACACCGACATGAAACAGCAACAATGATGACTGGGGAAGAAACCAAAGGGAGTGACATATAAAGGGCAGGTAATCAAGGAGGTGATGGAGTCCAGGTGAGTGTCATTATGCGCGTAACGCTGGTGACAGGTGTGCGCCCTAATGTGCAGCCTGGTGACCTTGAGGCCGGAGAGGGAGCACACGTGACAGTACCCCCTCCCCGACGCGCGGCTCCAGTTGCAGGATGCCGACCAAGATGATGATCCCGGGGATCAGGAGCGGACCGGTCACCTTTGCTAAGGCGCGGGAACCTGTCGATCCGGCTGAGGTGCAGGAGCATGACGACCTAGAGCGCCGGAGAAAGAGCATACGTGACAGTACCCCCTCCCCGGCGCGTTCGGCTCCAGCCGCAGGTCGCCAACCACAGGGACGATCCCGGGGATCCGTAGCGGACTGGTCGCCTCCGCTGAGGCGCAGAAACTTGACTAACAGGCTGAGGAGTGAGAGCCTGATGAGCCGGCTGAGACCTCCCCGGTTGCCTCGGTTGAGGCACGGGAACCTGTTCACCCAGCTTAGGCATGGGAGCCTATCCAACCCGCGTATTCATGGGAGCCTACAAACCGGCTGAGGCCTCCCAGGTAGCTCCGGCTTGAACACCCAGACCCGACATCACCTCCAACACATAAAAAAATATACACTCCCTGATGCTTCCCTTTGTTTTAACAATGTACGCTGAGAGTCGGGAAGCAAGTTCAGGGAGTGAATACATTTAATTAATAAATGAAAGAAACAGAAACAGCGCACTGACATGAAACAGCAACAATGATAACTGGGGAAGAAACCAAAAGGAGTGACATATAAAGGGCAGGTAATCAAGGAGGTGATGGAGTCCAGGTGAGAGGTGTGGGGTGCACAGGTGTGCACCCTAACGAGCAGCCTGGTGACCTAGAGGCTGGAGAGGGAGCACACGTGACATTAACAAGTCACATAATAAGTTGCATGGACTCACTTTGTTTGCAATAATAGAGTTTAACATTATTTTTTAATGAATACCTCATCTCTGTACCCCACACATACAATTACCTCTAAGGTCCCTCAGTCGAGCAGTGAATTTCAAACACAGATTCAACCACAAAGACCAGGGAGGGTTTCCAATGCCTCGCAACGAAGGACACTTATTGGTAGATGGGTAAAAATGTATAAAGCAGACATTGAATATCCCTTTAAGCATGGTGAAGTTATCAATTCCACTTCGGATGGTGTATCAATACATCCAGTCACTACAAAGATACAGGCGTCCTTCCTTACCACTCTTCATATTTTTAAGCATGTTGGTGACTGCATTATGTTATGAGTATGCTTGTCATCGGCAAGGACTAAGGAGTTTTTTATAATAAAAATAAATGGAATAGAGCTAAGCACTGGCAAAATCCTATAGGAAAATCTTGTTCAATCTGCTTTCCATCAGACACTGGGAGACAAATTCACCTTTCAGCAGGACAATAACCTAAAACACGAGGCCAAATATACACTGGAGTTGCTTACCAAGATAACATTGAATGTTCTTGAGTGGCCTGGTTACAGTTTTGACTTAAATCTGCATTTAGATCTATGGCAAGACTTAAAAATGTCTGTCTTCAACGATCAACAACCAACTTGACAGAGCTTAAAGAATTAAAAAATAATAATAATGTACAAATATTGTACAATCCAGGTTTGCAAAGCTCTTAGAGACTAACCCAGAAAGACTCTATAAAGCTATAAACCCTGCCAAAGGTGATTCTAACATGTATGGACTCAGGGGTGTGGATACATTTAAATGAGATATTTATGTATTTCATTTTCAATAAATGTGCAAAAAAAAAATCTATTTAATACATTTGGAATTTCAGGCTGTAACACAACAAAATGTGGAATAAGTCAAGGTCTTCAACCAGCTCTTATTTTTCATCTTGAGTTCAGGATTGACAGGGACATCTAACCCCATGCTGAGGCCCTATAGTCTGCTAATCTCTCTGACTGCTGATGTGTATATCTGCTCCATATGTTGTGGGTCATGGCTGTATAGGGACCAGATCAATACAACACATCTGTTGACACACAGGGTCATATATGTAACATGAAGTCTCTCCTCTCTAGAGTCAGACTACAGATCTACATTATACGTATATCCACTGTCTCCAGAGATCTTATCAGATAGATAGATTAACCTGTGGGGGCTCTTTTTAATGGATTTACATTCTCATCTAGTGCACATATTGGGAATACCTTACAAATAGCAGCCATTCAATTTGTGTTATAATTCAGGATATAAATATTATTTTGAAGAAAAGTTGTTGGTCACCATGCACTAAATATGAACACAAAATATATATTTTTTATAATATCAAAGTCTGTGATATTGATGGAATTCTATCGGAGCCAAAATAATATAATGTGGTGTCCCATAAGGCTCCATACTTGGGCCTATATGGTTCCTGATATATGTAGATTAAAATTAAAATAATAATAATAAAAACTATGACAGGCACTCTGGTCCTTTAGAACAGTTCTGAGATATACTGTATCTTATATACATGTAAGCATTCGGAAAGTATTCAGACCCCTTGCCTTTTTTCACATTTTGTTACGTTACAGCCTTATTCTAAAATGGGTTAAATATATATTTTTTCATCAATCTACACATAATACCCCACAATGACAAAGCGAAAACAGGGTTTTAGAAATGTTTGCAAATGTATATATATATAAAAATATATATATATATACATTATTTACATAAGTATTCAGACCCTTTGCTATGAGACTCGAAATTGAGCTCAGATGCATCCTGTTTTCATTGATCATCCTTGAGATGTTTCTACAACTTGATTCAAGTCCACGAGTGGTAAATTCAATTGATTGGACATGTTTTGGAAAGGCACACACCTGTCTATATAAGGTCCCACAGTTGACAGTGCATGTCAGGCAAAAACCAAGCCATGAGTTCAAAATAATTATCTGTAGAGCTCCGAGACAGGATTATATTGAGGCACAGATCTGGGGAAGGGTACCAAAAAATGTTTGCAGCATTGAAGGTCCCAAAGAACAGAGTGGTCATCATTCTTAAATGGAAGAAGTTTGGAACCACCAAGACTCTTCCTAGAGCTGGCCACCGGCCAAACTGAGCAATCGGGGGAGAAGGGCCTTGGTCAGGGAGGTGACCAAGAACCCGATGGTCACTATGACAGAGCTCCAGAGTTCTTCTGTAGAGTTGGGAGAACCATCCGGAAGGACAACCATCTCTGCAGCACTCCAGCAATCAGGCCTTTATGGTAGAGTGGCCAGAGGGAAGTCACTCCTCAGTAAAAGGCGCATAAAACCTGGCACCTTCTAGGCAGAGTTGCAAAGAAAAAGCCATATCTCAGACTGGCCAATTAAAAGAAAAGATTAAGATGGGCTAAAGAACACAGATACTGGACAGAGGAACTCTGCCTAGAAGGCCAGCATCCCGGAGTCCCCTCTTCACTGTTGACGTTGAGACGGGTGTTTTACGTGTACGATTTAATGAAGCTGCCAGTTGAGGACTTGTGAGGCGTCTGTTTCTCAAACTAGACACTAATGTATTTGTCCTCTTACTCAGTTATGCAGTGGGGCCTCCCAATCCTCTTTCTATTCTGGTTCGAGCCAGTTTGCACTGTTCTGTGAAGGGAGGAGTACACAACGTTGTATGAGATCTTCAGTTTCTTGGCAATTTCTTGCATGCAATAGCCAAAATTTCTCAGAACAAGAATAGACTGACGAGTTTCAGAAGAAGGTTTGTTTAACTTTGTTTACACTGTATTTCGGATCAATTTGATGTTATTTTAATGGACAAAAAATGTCAGAATTTGTGGGTTTTTGTTTGTCCACCCGCCTCTTGAGGATTGACCACAAGTTCTCAATGGGATTAAGGTCTGGGGAGTTTCCTGGCCATGGACCCAAAATATCGATGTTTTGTTCCCCGAGACACTTAGTTATCACTTTTGCCTTATGGCAAGGTCCTCCATCATGCTGGAAAAGGTATTGTGCATCACCAAACTGTTCATGGATGGTTGGGAGAAGTTGCTCTCGGAGGATGTGTTGGTACCATTCTTTATTCATGGCTGTGTTCTTAGGCAAAATTGTGAGTGAGCCCACTCCCTTGGCTGAGAAGCAACCCCACACATGAATGGTCTCAGGATGTTTTACTGTTGGCATGACACAGGACTGATGGTAGCGTCACCTTGTCTTCTCCGGACAAGCTTTTTTCCGGATGCGCCAAACAATCGGAAAGGGGATTCATCAGAGAAAATGACTTTACCCCAGTCCTCAGCAGTCCAATCCCTGTACCTTTTGCAGAATATCAGTCTGTCCCTGATGTTTTTCCTGGAGAGAAGGGGTTTCTTTGCTGCCCTTCTTGACACCAGGCCATCCTCCAAAAGTCTTCGCCTCACTGTGCGTGCAGATGCACTCACACCTGCCTGCTGCCATTCCTGAGCAAGCTCTGTACTGGTGGTGCCCCGATCCCGCAGCTGAATCAACTTTAGGAGACGGTCCTGGCGCTTGCTGGACTTTCTTGGGCGCCCTGAAGCCTTCTTCACAACAATTGAACCGCTCTCCTTGAAGTTCTTGATGAGCCGATAAATGGTTGATTTAGGTCAATCTTACTGGCAGCAATATCCTTGCCTGTGAAGCCCTTTTTGTGCAAAGCAATGATGACGGCACGTGTTTCCTTGCAGGTAACCATGGTTGACAGAGGAAGAACAATGATTCCAAGCACCACCCTCCTTTTGAAGCTTCCAGTCTGTTATTCGAACTTAATCAGCATGACAGAGTGATCTCCAGCCTTGTCCTCATCAACACTCACACCTGTGTTAATGAGAGAATCACTGACATGATGTCAGCTGGTCCTTTTGTGGCAGGGCTGAAATGCAGTGGAAATGTTTTTTGGGCATTCCGTTAATTTGCATGGCAAAGAGGGACTTTGTAATTAATTGCAATTCATCTGATCACTCTTCATAACATTCTGGAGTATATGCAAATTGCCATCATACAAACTGAGGCAGCAGACTTTGTGAAAATGTATATTTGTGTCATTCTCAAAACTTTTGGCCACGACTGTATACTCTGCTCAACAGCCTGGCTTGTGTCTCTCTCTGTCGAAATATGATTCTGATTTGAAAGGACATGATAGGTACAGCCTTTCATTTGGGGCACAAGAAGGAGCTCAAAGATTAAGCATAGCTGCAGACTTCTAGAAAACTTTATTGCAGCCAGAAGGAGACAAGCTTCTTCCCAGCACTACTTCTGCTCCTAGCAGACATAGGTGGCACAGCAGCATCATATAATCTACTACAATTCATTTATGGTAAAAAAAATACATCCATTTAATCTGACATCCCGAAATGATAATGTTTTCAACATTGTCTGTAATACAAAAATTGAACGAATATTCTCAGATATGCCTTTTTGTTCAAATTTGTATTGTGCATTCATAAATTAGAATCTCTCTGTTGGGTTCTTCTTCATTCAATGTGTTAATGTGTGATCTCAAGTGTGTCTTAGTTCACACTACAACGTGTTGATATTCACTACAGATTTAACTGCTATTTGTCTCATTTCAGCTGTTGTTGTTGATTTTTGTTGTTGTTGGGACATACAGTAGAGTGCTCTCAGTCCCAGATAACTCTAGCTAACATTATCATGTTGTCAACTGTCCAAGCATAGCCAGTCTGTGCCAGGTCAGTGTAGTGCTCCTCTTTGCCCCCATGTTGTTTGGGCCATGTGGTTCACAGTGTGGCACCTAGGATCATATTTTCCACCTGTGCCTTCAGAGGCCTGCCTGCCGAGACACACACACACACACACACACACACACACACACACACACACACACACACACACACACACACACACACACACACACACACACACACACACACACACACACACACACACACACACACACACAGACAGCAAAACCCAATATTTACATTTTTATATTGCTGTTGTCAAGCCACCAGGAAGCAAACAAAGCAGACGACAGGGTCTGTTTGTTCCCTTTGTGCAATTAGACTATGACACTGTCTGTCTGTCTCTGTCTGTCCCAAATGGAACCCTATGCCCTATATAGTATACTACTTTTGACCAGAGTCCAATTGACCAGGCCATTGGACTGGTCAAATGTAGTGCACCATATATGGCATATGGTTCCATTTGGGACAGACACAATTTCTATCTGTCCCTCTTGTAATACGGAGGGGTCACACACGTTCTGAACCCTCGCTGTGGTTACTGTACTCACTGTACCGTTCAGCTAATTAACTTTGACTGTCATAAATTGTAGAGCAAATATGGGCAGAAATTAGTCCTTTCAATCTGTCATGTGCACTTCCCACAATCATGGCGTATTGTGTTGACTCGGTGGATGAAACTACACACAATAGTATTTCTGGTAATTGCAGTCCATCACTCTAAGCATTTATATCACCACACACACATGCCTTACAGTGAACAGCACAGGTTGTAACTAGGGCTGTCAAATGCTATTTTTTTTTTTTTTGAGTGAAACGCAGGATTTGCTGTGATTAATCGCGATTCATCGCAAATTCTGAATTTGCTCAAATTTAGCTGTAAATTAAGATTTTTTCATACAAAAAAACATTACAAGAATATTGACGTTGATTTTGTCTAATGTAACGTTTAGCAAAATTAGGCAAATTGAAAAAGCACACTTTCTTTAACCTCATGTTGACTTGTTTTAACATTGCATTGTTGTTTTAAGCTGTATAGATTATGTATTTGGTATGTTTTCAGTGTATTTTGAATGCTTTCAGACAATGTGATTAATCACAAGAAAATAAAGGCGGCGGCGTCCCATGTTTCCTCTGCGCGCCGGATCAGTCGTCAACCGCAGGAGCCTCGGTCTGACTCTGATGCCAAGGAGCCAGAACCGGCTGATACCCCAATACACACTGGAAGAGGGAGAGGTTAGTGGAGGAGTGGCGGAGCGAGTTCTGGGCCATCTCTGCCCAGGGCACGAACGCTGCCCATTCCCCCGGCCCGTCCTGGCAATAGGACCTCAGAAACCTACCCACATCCTGGTTAACTCTCTCCACCTGCCCGTTACTCTCGGGGTGAAAACCTGAGGTAAGGCTGATCGAGACCTCCAGACGTTCCATGAACGCCCTCCAGACCCTCGAAGTGAACTGGGGACCCCAATCAGACACTATATCATCAGGCACCCCGTAGTGCTGAAAGACATGTGTAAACAAGGCATCCGCAGTCTGTAGGGCCGTAGGGAGACCGGCAGAGGAAGGAGACGGCGGGAAACGATCCACAACAACCAGAATCGTAGTGTTTCCTTGTGATGGGGGAAGATCAGTCAGGAAATCAATCGACAGGTGCGACCATGGCCGTTGTGGAACGGGTAAGGGGTGTAGCTTACCTCTGGGCAGGTGCCTAGGAGCCTTACACTGGGCGCACACCGAGTAGGAAGAAACATAAACCCTCATAATCTTTAGCCAAAGTGTGCCACCAGTACTTCCCAGTCAGACAGCGCACCGTCCGACCAATGCCTGGATGACCAGAGGAGGGTGACGTGTGGGCCCAATAGATCAACCGGTCACGGACAGCAGACGGAACATACAGACGCCCAGCGGGACACTGGAGTGGAGCGGGCTCTGCACGTAATGCCTGCTCAATGTCCACGTCCAGCTCCCACACTACCGGCGCCACCAGGCAGGAGGCCGGGAGTATGGGGGTGGTATCCATGGGCCGCTCCTCTGTGTCATACAGCTGGGACAGTGCGTCTGCCTTTACGTTCTGGGAACCTGGTCTGTAAGAAAGGGTGAGCACAAAACGGGTGAAAAACATGGCCCACCTTGCCTGGCGAGGGTTCAGTCTCCTCGCCGCCCGGATGTACTCCAGATTGAGGTGGTCAGTCCAGATGAGAAAAGGGTGTTTAGCCACCTCAAGCCAATGTCTCCACGCCTTCAGAGCCTTGACGACAGCCAACAGCTCCCGGTCCCCCACGTCATAGTTTCGCTCCACCGGGCTGAGCTTCCTTCGAGAAGAAGGCACAGGGGCGGAGCTTCGGTGGCATGCCCGAGCGCTGAGAGAGCACGGCTCCTATCCCAGCCTCGGACTATCCCACCTCCACTATGAATGCCAAAGAGGGATCCGGATGGGCCAGCACGGGAGCCGAGGTAAACAGAGCCCTCCGTTGCCATGAAATAGTGGGGTTATGACAAGCTAACCAGGGTAGACCTAGCACCACTGGAAACGCAGGAGAGTCAATGAGAAAGAGACTGATTTTCTCCGTGTGACCCCCCTGCGTCACCATGCCCAGAGGAGCGGTGGTCTCCCTAATCAACCCTGACCCTAATGGTCAACTATCTAAGGCGTGAACTGGGAAGGGCATTCCTACAGGAACGATGGGGATCCCTAAACTAAAGGCTAATGATCTGTCTATAAAATTCCCAGCCGCGCCTGAATCGACGAGCTCCTTATGCTGGGAATGCGGGGAAAACTCAGGAAACGTAACGAACAAAATCATTTGTGCAACAGAGGGCTCTGGGTGAAAATGGTGCCTCGACTTCCAGAGGAACCAACCCGGCACCGACCGGCAGTGTGACGTCTGCGGCCACAGATGGTGCACGAGACGGAACCTCTTCCGGTCTCGCTGAGCGCAGCACCTCCCAGCTCCATGGGCATCGGAGTGGTGGTGCTGGGGGATGGAGCCGACAGACCCCGATCTGGACGTCCGCGGGTAGCCAGCAGGTTATCCAGCCGAATGGACAGGTCCACCAGCTGGTCGAAAGTAAGGGTGGTGTCCCTGCAGGCCAACTCTCGATGGACGTCCTCGGGGGTCCTCAAGGGTCCGAAAGTCCAAAGCGAACTCCTGCGCGCTCCTCGTCCCCTGCCACAGGTGGAAGAGACGCTCTACCCTCGGGCGGGTGGTCGAAGACTGCCCGGAAGCGGCGGGTGAACTCCTCGAAGTCATCCAACGCCGTATCTCCTTCTCCCCATACGGCGTTAGCCCACTCCAGAGCTCTCCCCGAGGGGCACGAAACGAGGACGGACACCCTCTCCCTTCCCGAGGGAGCCGAGTAAACGGTGCCCAGGTATAAGTCCAGCTGTAGCAGGAAACCCTGGCAGCGTGCTGCCGTCCCATCATACTCCCTGGGAAGGGAGAGACGCATCCCACTGGGACCGGGTACAGGAGGGATGAGTAGTGGTAACCCCGGTTGGGCTGGTGGGGGCGCTGGAGGAACTCTCTGTCTCTCCCAGCGGTCCATGGTCTGCACGACGCGGTCCATCGCGACGCCAAGATGTTGGATCATCGTTGCTTGCTCCTAGACGCACTCCTCTATCCTCATACCAGGTGCACCTGCTCCTGCTGACTCCATGTAATGGGTGTGGTATTCTGTAAGGGGTGTGTATCTGGTGAAAGGGAAGTCAGACGCAGGAGAGCAGAACTTGATAATAGCCGGAGCAGTTTAATAGTAAAACCAAAGGCATAAGAAATACAAAGTATGGGCACAAATAACCTGACGCGCACCAGTCAAACTAAATGTGCACAAGCACTTACAATAAACAATACCACACAAAGACATGGGGGGAACAGAGGGTTAAATACACAACACATAATGAGGGAAATGAGAACCAGGTGTGTGGGAAAACAAGACAAAACAAATGGAAAATGAAAAATGGATCGGCGATGGCTAGAAGACCGTCGACGTCGACCGCCGAACACCGCCCGAACAAGGAGAGGCATCTACTTCGGAAGAAGTCGTGACATAACTGATTAACTCTGAAAGCCCTAGTTGTAACATAATGACTAGGTGTTAATAGTAGTAAGTAATCCCTTTTTTGCAATGTCTGCCAAAAAGGGAGGGAAAAATGCACCAGTCTGTTTCACTTCAAAGACTTTAAGAAGATAGATAAAATTGGGAAAAAATTATAATTTCAAAAATACTCCACATCCTCTGCAGAATATACAAATACATGAACATTTTATTAAGTTGCAATTCAATGCCATGACATCTCTATATATCATTATATTGCCTATGCACAGTGTGACAATACATCCCACCCAAACCAACAATGTCCAAATCCAAAACATTACACTAATTAGTTTCACAGATTCAAACCCCTGCCAAACCCCTAAATAACCCCCAAAAAAGTTCCAAACAACTCAGCCAACTTTATGAATGGACCTGTGCCTGAAAGAAGTCACGGGCAGCCAACCACTGTGTATGGAGTTTTTATATGGCGAGTTGCAGCACCTGAAAGAGTTGGCTTGTGCATAAACTGCGAAAACAATTAGCGTCAAGCAGATAAGTCCCCCTATAATCCTGTTTATGGTCGGAATCAGGCAGATGTGCCTAGATTGATCCAGACAGAACAGGGCGCCAGCACCAGTTTACTGTAATCCCCCCTTCCCCCTCTCCTTCCCTTGTACATCACTGTATTACTGGAGGGAAGGAAACGGGTGAGGGGGACTCTCCCCCCTTTCTAAAGCCTCAAACTATCCCCCCTCTCTACCCCCTTTTCTGAGTACCTTTTCCCTTGTACCCTAATATATCACTGTTGTTAATATGGCCCTGTTTGTCATTGGTCCCTGTCTACAGCCAGCTCATTTTGTCAATCGGGGGAGGTTATCTTTATTTCCTCTAAATATATTGGATATTTTTGTAGCAGCCAACATTAGAGTGGGATAGAGGACACACTCAAAGTATTTGAACAATTTCAAATCGGATTTGGACCCAGGTCTGGAAGAAGCCTGATCACCAGGAACAGATGGTGTCAGCCGGGGTGTCCCGCTAAGCTCAGTAATGTGAGAGGATAGATGATAGTTAATGTTCTGAAACACTGTCTGAGGAACAGGCTGGGGCCGGGGCTGGGGATCTTCCTAATGAAGAAAGGGTTTCACATGAGGAGAGACAGACTCATTTAGAGTAGAGAAGGAGTCACAGTCAGGACAGTTGGCCATCTTGGACAAAGAACCCAGATCTGTTTAATTGGAGTTGTGTCTGATGTTGATTGTCTTCAGCAGGAGGGCCAGGGAGAATGAGACACTAAACAATCCTGTGATGTCACACTCTGTCAACACATTACCCATTAAGAGTTAAAGATCCAATGCAGCTGTTTTTTATCTCAAGATCAAATCATTTCTGCGTAACAATTAAGTACCTTACTGTACTGTAATTGTTTTAAATTAAAATGGTCAAAAATAAACAAAAATAGCTTCTTTGCAAAGGGCAATTTCTCAAGCAACAATTTTTCTGGCATTGTCTAGGGGAAAACTGATAATTAGCTGTTATTGGCAGATAGGTTTGGAACTCTATTTCTTATTGGTCTATTAACTAATTTACCACATGGTGATGTCATCATGGAAGGCCAAAACTCAATCCCACCAAAACAGGCTGAAATTTCAGGCAGTCTTTTCAAACAGCTTTTGCACTAAAAGGGCATTATCATAATTTTCACAATTTCACATTGTTATTCCAATCTCATAGTGTGGAAATAAAGAATATATAAAACACAGGAAAATCACATTTTTGACTGCACTGGGCCTTTAACACTTTTAAAGCTATTATCTCTCAGAACTAAAGTTATTTCTTTGTTCAAGTATAGGCCTAAGCCTTTATGGCGGCATTGTAGTAAAGGGTTCCTGCACTTCCGGAGCATGTCTTTGCTTCCTGTGCATCTGAAGGATGTGTTTGAAGTGAAGGTGAAGAGACATCGTTCTGCTACGGGCCAGCAGACAGGGGCCACTCTCTTGGGCATCACTCTGTTCCAGTGTAAGAAGAATGGACCCAAGCTGAAGGACCATGCCATTCACTTCAACAAAATGAATGTGGACCACTGTGAGATCTGGTTTAAAAAAATGAAGGAGATACTCAGTGGTAAGTGTGCTTCACAAAAAATACTTTAAACATATAGGACTGGTTTCTCTGACAAAGATTAAGCCTAGTTCTAGACTCAGTGGCAATTCTGCTTTTAAGACTGAATCTAGGTCTGGTAAACTGGCTCATATAGTATTTGGTCTGACAGTAAAAAAGATGGAGAACATCAACTAATATAGTGCATTTTTATGTGGACTCAACCTATGGCCCCAAACGTAATTGTACTACCCTAAGTGGGCTGTGCTTTTGACAAATATTTGAACACCAAACATATCAGGGCATATATGTTGTACAGCAGTTTGCAGTGATGTTGTAAAGTGCAATCAAACATTTATGATGCCAACAACCCACAAAGATTGAGACATAGTTGGTCACTGATAATAAAGCAATACATTATCGATCACTATAGTCACTAGGATATCACCATCTTTTTACAGGTTGTCACACAAAGACATTCTCCAATATCTTCCTGTTGTGATTTTTTATGACTTTTTTAAGCAGCAACCCTGTGTGGTTATTGGCTCTGTGAGTGTCTCTAGGAAGAGACCTGGCATGATGGGGACACCTGTCTCTGAGGGTCCTGCTGGGTTGGACCATCTAGGCAGCCTGTCCTCCTCCCCTCTCCACCCACTGTCTCCCCCTGTCAGTCCCGTAGAAGGAAAGATAATTACTAACTACAGGGTGGCCACCATCAACCTGTTCTTCAGGCCCTAGTGGCCAACACCTCCACATCGTTCTCCCACCCTCCTCCTCTCCAGCATAGTCTAGGGCAATGACATGGCCATCACACAAAAAGAGTGCCCATATCCAACACCTGTAACGGAATTCCTCCTCCTCTTCATCCGAAAAGGAGGAGTAGTGATTCGACCAAAATGCAGCGTTGTGAAATGACATGATTTTTAATTAACAAAACAGAAAACACGAACGAACACTTGAATAGTTACAAAACAATAAACGACGTAGACAGACCTGAACGACGAACTCACATGAAACACGAAGAACGCATGAACAGGAAAATTGACTACATAAAAGAACGAACGTACAAAACCGAAACAGTCCCATGTGGCGTAACATAACACAGACACAGGAGACAACCACCCACAACAAACAATGTGAAACAACCTACCTTAATATGACTCTCAATCAGAGGAAACGCCAAACACCTGCCTCTAATTGAGAGCCATACCAGGCAACCCATTAACCCAACATAGAAAACACATAACATAGACTACCCACCCAAAACTCACACCCTGACCAATTAAACACATACCAAACAACAGAAAACAGGTCAGGAACGTGACAGAACCCCCCCCTCAAGGTGCGAACTCCGGGCGCACCCCTACAACTCAAGGGGAGGGTCTGGGTGGGCATCTGTCCGCGGTGGCGGCTCCGGCGGTGGACGAGGACACCACTCCACCACTGTCTTTGTCCCTCTCCTTCGCGTCCTTTGAGTGGCGACCCTCGCCCCCGACCATGGTCCAGGAACCTTCACTAAGGCCCCTCCTACATAGAGGAGACAGCTCAGGACAGAGAGGTAGCTCAGGACAGAGAGGTAGCTCAGGACAGAGAGGTAGCTCAGGACAGAGAGGTAGCTCAGGACAGAGAGGTAGCTCCGGACAGAGAGGTAGCTCCGGACAGAGAGGTAGCTCCGGACAGAGAGGTAGCTTAGGACAGAGGGACAACTCTGTACTAATGGCAGCTCCGGACTGAGTGGCAGCTCCGGACTGGGTGGCAGCTCCGGACTGGGTGGCAGCTCCGGACTGAGTGGCAGCTCCGGACTGAGTGGCAGCTCCGGACTGAGTGGCAGCTCCGGACTGAGTGGCAGCTCATGACTGTAGGGCAGCTCATGACTGTAGGGCAGCTCATGACTGTAGGGCAGCTCATGACTGTAGGGCAGCTCATGACTGTAGGGCAGCTCTGGCAGCTCCTGACTGGCTGGCGGTTCTGGCAGCTCCTGACTGGCTGGCGGCTCTGGCAGCTCCTGACTGGCTGGCGGCTCTGGCAGCTCCTGACTGGCTGGCGGCTCTGGCAGCTCCTGACTGGCTGGCGGCTCTGGCAGCTCCTGACTGGCTGGCGGCTCTGGCGGCTCCTGACTGGCTGGCGGCTCTGGCGGCTCCTGACTGGCTGGCGGCTCTGGCGGCTCCTGACTGGCTGGCGGCTCTGGCGGTTCCTGACTGGCTGGCGGCTCTGGCGGCTCCTGACTGACGGACGGCTCTAGCGGCTCCTGACTGACGGGCGGCTCTAATGGCTCGGGACAGACGGGCGGCTCTAATGGCTCGTGGCAGACGGATGGCTCAGAAGGCGCTGGGCAGACGGATGGCTCAGAAGGCGCTGGGCAGACGGATGGCTCAGAAGGCGCTGGGCAGACGGATGGCTCAGAAGGCGCTGGGCAGACGGATGGCTCAGAAGGCGCTGGGCAGACGGATGGCTCAGAAGGCGCTGGGCAGACGGATGGCTCAGAAGGCGCTGGGCAGACGGATGGCTCAGACGGCGCTGGGCAGACAGATGGCTCAGACGGCGCTGGGCAGACAGATGGCTCAGACGGCGCTGGGCAGACAGATGGCTCAGACGGCGCTGGGCAGACAGATGGCTCAGACGGCGCTGGGCAGACAGATGGCTCAGATGGCACTGGGCAGACGGATGGCTCAGATGGCACTGGGCAGACGGATGGCTCAGACGGAGCTGGGCAGACAGGCAGTGCAGAAGGCGTTGGGCAGACGGCCGACTCTGACCCGCTGAGGCGCACAGTAGGCCTGGTGCGTGGTGCCGGAACTGGTGGTACCGGACTGGAGACACGCACCTCAAGGCTAGTGCGGGGAGCAGGAACAGGGCACACTGGACTCTCGATGCGCACTATAGGCCTGGTGCGTGGTACCGGAACTGGAGGTACCGGGCTGAGGGCACGCACCTCAGGGCGAGTGCGGGGAGAAGGAACAGTGCGTACAGGGCTCTGGAGACGCACAGGAGGCTTGCTGCGTGGTGCCGAAACTGGAGGCACTGAGCTTGAGACACGCACCACAGGAAGAGTGCGTGGAGGAGGAACAGGACTCTGGAGACGCACTGGAAGCCTGGTGCGTGGTGTAAGCACTGGTGGTACTGAGCTGGGGCGGGAAGGTGGCGCCGGATATACCGGACCGTGTAGGCGTACTGGCTCCCTTGAACACTGAACCTGCCCAACCTTACCTGGTTGTATGCTCCCCGTCGCCTGACCAGTGCGGGGAGGTGGAATAACCCGCACCGGGCTATGTAGGCGAACCGGGGACACCATGCGTAAGGCTGGTGCCATGTAAGCCGGCCCGAGGAGACGTACTGGTGGCCAGATATGTAGGGCCGGCTTCATGACATTTGGCTCAATGCCCAATCTAGCCCTACCAGTGCGGGGAGGTGGAATAACCCGCACCGGGCTATGAACACGTACAGGAGACACCGTGCGCTCTACTGCGTAACACGGTGTCTGCCCGTACTCTCGCTCTCCACGGTAAGCCCGGGAAGTTGGCGCAGGTCTCCTACCTGACTTCGCCACACTACCCTTTAGCCCCCCCCCCCCCCCAAGAAATGTTTGGGTTGTACTTGCGGGCTTCCAGCCTTGCTTCCGTGCTGCCTCCTCATATCGTCGCCTCTCCGCTTTAGATGCCTCCAGCTCCGCCTTGGGACGGCGACACTCCTCTGGCTCTGCCCAGGGTCCTTCTCCGTCCAGAATCTCTTCCCATGTCCAATCCTCCTTGACCCACTGCTGCTGTCGTTGCTGTCCGTTAACCCGCTGCTTGATCTGGGTTTGGTGGGTGGTTCTGTAACGGAATTCCTCCTCCTCTTCATCCGAAAAGGAGGAGTAGTGATTCGACCAAAATGCAGCGTTGTGAAATGACATGATTTTTAATTAACAAAACAGAAAACACGAACGAACACTTGAATAGTTACAAAACAATAAACGACGTAGACAGACCTGAACGACGAACTCACATGAAACACGAAGAACGCATGAACAGGAAAACTGACAACATAAAAGAACGAACGTACAAAACCGAAACAGTCCCATGTGGCGTAACATAACACAGACACAGGAGACAACCACCCACAACAAACAATGTGAAACAACCTACCTTAATATGACTCTCAATCAGAGGAAACGCCAAACACCTGCCTCTAATTGAGAGCCATACCAGGCAACCCATTAACCCAACATAGAAAACACATAACATAGACTACCCACCCAAAACTCACGCCCTGACCAATTAAACACATACCAAACAACAGAAAACAGGTCAGGAACGTGACAGAACCCCCCCCTCAAGGTGCGAACTCCGGGCGCACCCCTACAACTCAAGGGGAGGGTCTGGGTGGGCATCTGTCCGCGGTGGCGGCTCCGGCGGTGGACGAGGACACCACTCCACCACTGTCTTTGTCCCTCTCCTTCGCGTCCTTTGAGTGGCGACCCTCGCCCCCGACCATGGTCCAGGAACCTTCACTAAGGCCCCTCCTACATAGAGGAGACAGCTCAGGACAGAGAGGTAGCTCAGGACAGAGAGGTAGCTCAGGACAGAGAGGTAGCTCAGGACAGAGAGGTAGCTCAGGACAGAGAGGTAGCTCCGGACAGAGAGGTAGCTCCGGACAGAGAGGTAGCTCCGGACAGAGAGGTAGCTTAGGACAGAGGGACAACTCTGTACTAATGGCAGCTCCGGACTGAGTGGCAGCTCCGGACTGGGTGGCAGCTCCGGACTGGGTGGCAGCTCCGGACTGAGTGGCAGCTCCGGACTGAGTGGCAGCTCCGGACTGAGTGGCAGCTCCGGACTGAGTGGCAGCTCATGACTGTAGGGCAGCTCATGACTGTAGGGCAGCTCATGACTGTAGGGCAGCTCTGGCAGCTCCTGACTGGCTGGCGGTTCTGGCAGCTCCTGACTGGCTGGCGGCTCTGGCAGCTCCTGACTGGCTGGCGGCTCTGGCAGCTCCTGACTGGCTGGCGGCTCTGGCAGCTCCTGACTGGCTGGCGGCTCTGGCAGCTCCTGACTGGCTGGCGGCTCTGGCGGCTCCTGACTGGCTGGCGGCTCTGGCGGCTCCTGACTGGCTGGCGGCTCTGGCGGCTCCTGACTGGCTGCCGGCTCTGGCGGCTCCTGACTGGCTGGCGGCTCTGGCGGCTCCTGACTGGCTGGCGGCTCTGGCGGCTCCTGACTGACGGACGGCTCTAGCGGCTCCTGACTGACGGGCGGCTCTAATGGCTCGGGACAGACGGGCGGCTCTAATGGCTCGTGGCAGACGGATGGCTCAGAAGGCGCTGGGCAGACGGATGGCTCAGAAGGCGCTGGGCAGACGGATGGCTCAGAAGGCGCTGGGCAGACGGATGGCTCAGAAGGCGCTGGGCAGACGGATGGCTCAGAAGGCGCTGGGCAGACGGATGGCTCAGAAGGCGCTGGGCAGACGGATGGCTCAGAAGGCGCTGGGCAGACGGATGGCTCAGACGGCGCTGGGCAGACAGATGGCTCAGACGGCGCTGGGCAGACAGATGGCTCAGACGGCGCTGGGCAGACAGATGGCTCAGACGGCGCTGGGCAGACAGATGGCTCAGACGGCGCTGGGCAGACAGATGGCTCAGATGGCACTGGGCAGACGGATGGCTCAGATGGCACTGGGCAGACGGATGGCTCAGACGGAGCTGGGCAGACAGGCAGTGCAGAAGGCGTTGGGCAGACGGCCGACTCTGACCCGCTGAGGCGCACAGTAGGCCTGGTGCGTGGTGCCGGAACTGGTGGTACCGGACTGGAGACACGCACCTCAAGGCTAGTGCGGGGAGCAGGAACAGGGCACACTGGACTCTCGATGCGCACTATAGGCCTGGTGCGTGGTACCGGAACTGGAGGTACCGGGCTGAGGGCACGCACCTCAGGGCGAGTGCGGGGAGAAGGAACAGTGCGTACAGGGCTCTGGAGACGCACAGGAGGCTTGCTGCGTGGTGCCGAAACTGGAGGCACTGAGCTTGAGACACGCACCACAGGAAGAGTGCGTGGAGGAGGAACAGGACTCTGGAGACGCACTGGAAGCCTGGTGCGTGGTGTAAGCACTGGTGGTACTGAGCTGGGGCGGGAAGGTGGCGCCGGATATACCGGACCGTGTAGGCGTACTGGCTCCCTTGAACACTGAACCTGCCCAACCTTACCTGGTTGTATGCTCCCCGTCGCCTGACCAGTGCGGGGAGGTGGAATAACCCGCACCGGGCTATGTAGGCGAACCGGGGACACCATGCGTAAGGCTGGTGCCATGTAAGCCGGCCCGAGGAGACGTACTGGTGGCCAGATATGTAGGGCCGGCTTCATGACATTTGGCTCAATGCCCAATCTAGCCCTACCAGTGCGGGGAGGTGGAATAACCCGCACCGGGCTATGAACACGTACAGGAGACACCGTGCGCTCTACTGCGTAACACGGTGTCTGCCCGTACTCTCGCTCTCCACGGTAAGCCCGGGAAGTTGGCGCAGGTCTCCTACCTGACTTCGCCACACTACCCTTTAGCCCCCCCCCCCCCCCCCCAAGAAATTTTTGGGTTGTACTTGCGGGCTTCCAGCCTTGCTTCCGTGCTGCCTCCTCATATCGTCGCCTCTCCGCTTTAGATGCCTCCAGCTCCGCCTTGGGACGGCGACACTCCTCTGGCTCTGCCCAGGGTCCTTCTCCGTCCAGAATCTCTTCCCATGTCCAATCCTCCTTGACCCACTGCTGCTGTCGTTGCTGTCCGTTAACCCGCTGCTTGATCTGGGTTTGGTGGGTGGTTCTGTAACGGAATTCCTCCTCCTCTTCATCCGAAAAGGAGGAGTAGTGATTCGACCAAAATGCAGCGTTGTGAAATGACATGATTTTTAATTAACAAAACAGAAAACACGAACGAACACTTGAATAGTTACAAAACAATAAACGACGTAGACAGACCTGAACGACGAACTCACATGAAACACGAAGAACGCATGAACAGGAAAACTGACAACATAAAAGAACGAACGTACAAAACCGAAACAGTCCCATGTGGCGTAACATAACACAGACACAGGAGACAACCACCCACAACAAACAATGTGAAACAACCTACCTTAATATGACTCTCAATCAGAGGAAACGCCAAACACCTGCCTCTAATTGAGAGCCATACCAGGCAACCCATTAACCCAACATAGAAAACACATAACATAGACTACCCACCCAAAACTCACGCCCTGACCAATTAAACACATACCAAACAACAGAAAACAGGTCAGGAACGTGACAACACCTTTCAATTAATCTACTACATGCTGCCTCATCAGACATAATATCATTGACAATCTAAAATATCCACCCCAGAAATGTTGCCTAATATACAGTACAGTGTGTGCATAGAATGTATGTTGGAGTTTCTGTAAGTGAAAAACCTGGTTTAGAGATAGCTCTACCAGGTGCAGCTTAGACAAGCACTCGAAAGCTAGACAGCCCCAGTTAGTGACACTGTCTGTCTGTACATAATGCTGTGTTAACACAATTCAGCGTAATCCCTGTAACGTTCGTTATAGCAGCAGCCAGCTAATACTACGTGATTAGTTCTGCATTAGTCATCTGAGATTAAAGGGGATTGTTGTTATGTTAGCTCAATCTAGCCGGCATTACACCATCTCTCCTTTCACAGGCCTGTCCGCTCTGTTATAGCCCTGTACTGTTCTGTTCCTCAGGCAAACCAAGGATTTGTCCAAAATGGCATCCTATTCCTTATATATAGTGCACTACTTTTGACCAGAGCCCTATGGACCTGGTCAAAAGTAATGCACTGCGTAGGGAATAGTATGCCATTTAAGACTCAGTACAACTTTGGCAAAGCCGACTTTTAAAGTTGTACCTCCCTCAGCCTCAGCCATTTGGAACTTAGCCTTGGCTGTGTTCCAAATGGCCCCCTATTCTCTATATAGTGAACTAATTTTGACAAAGGCCCATATGCGTCTGGTAAAAGTAGTGCACTATGTAGGGAATAGGGTGTCATTTGGGACGTTGGCCTTGGGTTTTTGTGTGAGAGGGCTGTGAGTACTTTGTACTTTAACATGAATTTATTAACATAATTAAAACAACATGCCTTGAGGTGGCCTACAGGACACTGAATAGCCTTATTTATGAAGAAAAAAACATACAAAAACAATCATTAATTGATTCGATATTGTCTTCTTCTTTTTTATGATGCAGAATGGATCATCTTATGAAACTAAGCCTGGGCCCGTATTCAAAAAGCATTTTAGAAGAGGAGTGCTGAACTACAAGCAGTTTCGTCTTTTATCATTGTACAGAATATTTTTCACCAAATGTAACACAGCGGCAGTGCATTTGCACTACTAAATTGAATCAACAAGAGTTATTGGTTGTTATAAAACCTGCATCTCATTACACTCAGGTGCTGGGCGAATATGGTTCGACACAGATTCATACACTAAATAAATATACGGCTCTGGCTTGATCTGACAAAGATCCACTGCGGCTCGAAATATTGACCCTGTTAAAAAATGGTATTAGGAGCATAATGCAGAGCCCTTAGCCATCACCTGGCACAACAAGGCCTAAGTAAGTACAAAAGTAAATTAAGGGCATAACAGACCTTGTCCTTATCAACAATAGACATATAATGTTATATACGATTAAATAATAGCCATCAACTACATGAATCATGCATATATTCATATAGGCTCTATACAAAGAGTTAAAACATAAAGGGTAAAAAAAAATCCTCTCCATTCTGTTGTTAAACAACTTAGCTAAAGGGTTTATGTAGTTCTCACACTTAGACTTATCAATAGACATATGAATTCAGTTTAAAGGACAATGGTCAATGGATCAACTCTAAGTTGAACTCTGAGCTTTTCCCCCTCTCTTTTTCTCCTCTCTCTTTCGCTCTCTCCTCCACTCTCTCTTTTCCTCCCCCTGAGGGCCTTTAGCTCCGACAACAATAAAGTTCAACTTGATGCAGGAGTGTGACCATCCACTTTGACAAGAGCACCAAGGCCATATTATCTGTCCAGAGAGGGGAGATGGCCTGGTGTGGGCTATGAGGGGCCTGGTTGGTCTGATTGACCTGCCCAACACAGGACCCACTAATCTGTGAAAGAAAGGGGGCTTTGAAAATGCCATGGAGGTGATTGTAGGATTGTAGCTCTACACAGCGTCGCTCCGCTCGCACAAGGCAAGGGTATCAGAAAGACACGGACATCCTGCCTTGAGCCTTGTACAGGTGCTGCCATTGTTAGCTCTGGCTTCTACACATGCTGGTCTGTCTGTGACCAGGCTGGTGACATTACCAGACGACTGATGGCTGGTTTAATCTGGTGGCTGACACCCTCAGCTGGACCACGCCACCTCATGTGTCAGACCACATCACATGGCTTGTCACTGCGATGGCCCAGCAATGACCACAGCACCGGCCAAGGCAATGCCTCCATTTGGTTTCCAGCGTTCAGAATCCATCTCTAGGAAAGGAGAGTGAGGGGTTGATAAAAAAGGCAAGGAGGGAGACGGGGTTATACAGCAACACCTTTTGTGTTTAACTGTCAGCTGGGACACTCCCTTCATTGTGCAACGTTATTAGAGGCTCCCTGGGAAACGAGGGCGCAGGGATACACCGTTCCCACTGTAACAGGTGAGAGCTCCTGTAATCCAGCATACCACAGTTTAAATTCCCCCTGTGGGAGAAATTATTCAGCAGCACCACTGACTTAACAGCCTTATAATAAAACAAAAGACATCCCCCTGTGGAAAACAGAGAGAGAGAGAGAGAGGAGGAGCTAGAGGAGGCGCTAGCACACCGTCCTTTATGTTCCATTGTGTGAGGCTATCAAGGTATAATTTTAACAGGCAGTCATGCGCGGCGCGGACCAAGGTGACATGTGGCCCAAAGTAATGCATTTCTCTCCCAGGCAGGCAAGTCAGTTAGCTAATGTGGGAAGCTAATGTAGTAAAAGATAGCAGCATGCATCTGTTCTTCAGGACACACACACACACACACACACAGAGAACCTGGCTAAGGCTGTCTAGAGGAACTCTAATGAAGGAGCTGAGAGACAGAGACTTCACATCTCAGAGCACACAGGAGCCTAATATCCACCGCTTAATGTGACACTGAAACTTTATAATCACCTTCTATCAGAAAGGCTACAAAACGAAACATCTGGGGCTATATTTATAAAGCATCTCGGAGTAGACGTGTAACGATAGTCATTTTCTTCCTCCTCGGACGAGGAGAGGCGAGAAGGATCGGACCAATACGCAGAGTGGTTAGTTTCCATAGTGATTTAATATAACAAAACAATATGCGATACAAAATAACAAAATAACTACCGTGACAGTCCCGTGTGGCGAAACACTGACACAAGAACAAACACCCACAAAACACACGTGAAACCCCGGCTGCCTAAGTATGATTCTCAATCAGGGACAACGATTGACAGCTGCCTCTGATTGAGAATCATACCAGGCCGAACACACAAAATCCCAACATAAAAATCACACATCGACAACCCACCCAACTCACGCCCTGACCATCCTAAATAAATACAAAAACAAGGGAAAACAGGTCAGGAACGTGACAAGAAGTCTCTGAGTAGGAGTCTTAGAGTAGGAGTCTCTGAGTAGGAGTCTTAGAGTAGGTGTCTCTGAGTAGGAGTCTTAGAGTAGGAGTCTCAGAGGAGCTCCGCCTGTCCTTAGAACCTTATTTATCATATGCAAAAATGTTAGTACAATCAGTTAAATAAAGTTCATGAATTAAATTGCTTTACAGCAGATTACCTATTTGTCAGTGTGTGTCCAGCAACCTCCCCTCTCCTGATGCGGTCATATCCTCTGTAGGATATTAGTACTCTTCCTGTTTGGATGAGTGTGTGAAGGACATTACCCTGGTCCTTGCCTGGTAGCTGACTAGATGAGTGTAGAATGTTAGCCTGGTCCCTGTCTGCTAGCTGACTAGATGAGTGTAGAATGTTAGCCTGGTCCCTGTCTCCTAGCTGACTAGATGAGTGTAAAATCTTAGCCTGAACCCTGTCTGCTAGCTGACTAGATGAGTGTAACATCTTAGCCTGGTCCCTGTCTTCTAGCTGACTGGATGAGTGTAGAATGTTAGCCTGGTCGCTGTCTGCTAGCTGACTGGATGAGTGTAGAATGTTAGCCTGGTCCCTGTCTGCTAGCTGACTGGATGAGTGTAGAATGTTAGCCTGGTCCCTGTCTGCTAGCTGACTGGATGAGTGTAGAATGTTAGCCTGGTCCCTGTCTCCTAGCTGACTAGATGAGTGTAACATCTTAGCCTGGTCCCTGTCTGCTAGCTGACTAGATGAGTGTAACATCTTAGCCTGGTCCCTGTCTGCTAGCTGACTGGATGAGTGTAGAATGTTAGCCTGGTCCCTGTCTGCTAGCTGACTAGATGAGTGTAACATCTTAGCCTGGTCCCTGTCTGCTAGCTGACTAGATGAGTGTAGAATGTTAGCCTGGTCCCTGTCTCCTAGCTGACTGGATGAGTGTAACATCTTAGCCTGGTCCCTGTCTGCTAGCTGACTGGATTAGTGTAGAATGTTAGCCTGGTCCCTGTCTCCTAGCTGACTAGATGAGTGTAACATCTTAGCCTGGTCCCTGTCTGCTAGCTGACTAGATGAGTGTAGAATGTTGGCCTGGTCCCTGTCTCCTAGCTGACTGGATGAGTGTAAAATCTTAGCCTGGTCCCTGTCTGCTAGCTGACTGGATGAGTGTAACATCTTAGCCTGGTCCCTGTCTGCTAGCTGACTGGATTAGTGTAGAATGTTAGCCTGGTCCCTGTCTGCTAGCTGACTGGATGAGTGTAGAATGTTAGCCTGGTCCCTGTCTGCTAGCTGACTAGATGAGTGTAGAATGTTAGCCTGGTCCCTGTCTGCTAGCTGACTAGATGAGTGTAACATCTTAGCCTGGTCCCTGTCTGCTAGCTGACTGGATGAGTGTAGAATGTTAGCCTGGTCCCTGTCTGCTAGCTGACTAGATGAGTGTAACATCTTAGCCTGGTCCCTGTCTGCTAGCTGACTGGATGAGTGTAGAATGTTAGCCTGGTCCCTGTCTGCTAGCTGACTAGATGAGTGTAACATCTTAGCCTGGTCCCTGTCTGCTAGCTGACTGGATGAGTGTAACATCTTAGCCTGGTCCCTGTCTGCTAGCTGACTAGATGAGTGTAACATCTTAGCCTGGTCCCTGTCTGCTAGCTGACTAGATGAGTGTAGAATGTTAGCCTGGTCCCTGTCTGCTAGCTGACTAGATGAGTGTAACATCTTAGCCTGGTCCCTGTCTGCTAGCTGACTGGATTAGTGTAGAATGTTAGCCTGGTCCCTGTCTGCTAGCTGACTAGATGAGTGTAACATCTTAGCCTGTTCCCTGTCTGCTAGCTGACTGGATTAGTGTAGAATGTTAGCCTGGTCCCTGTCTGCTAGCTGACTGGATGAGTGTAGAATGTTAGCCTGGTCCCTGTCTGCTAGCTGACTGGATGAGTGTAGAATGTTAGCCTGGTCCCTGTCTGCTAGCTGACTAGATGAGTGTAGAATGTTAGCCTGGTCCCTGTCTGCTAGCTGACTAGATGAGTGTAACATCTTAGCCTGGTCCCTGTCTGCTAGCTGACTAGATGAGTGTAACATCTTAGCCTGGTCCCTGTCTGCTAGCTGACTGGATGAGTGTAGAATGTTAGCCTGGTCCCTGTCTGCTAGCTGACTAGATGAGTGTAACATCTTAGCCTGGTCCCTGTCTGCTAGCTGACTGGATGAGTGTAGAATGTTAGCCTGGTCCCTGTCTGCTAGCTGACTAGATGAGTGTAACATCTTAGCCTGGTCCCTGTCTGCTAGCTGACTAGATGAGTGTAGAATGCTAGCCTGGTCCCTGTCTGCTAGCTGACTAGATGAGTGTAGAATGTTAGCTTGGTCCCTGTCTGCTAGCTGACTGGATGAGTGTAGAATGTTAGCCTGGTCCCTGTCTGCTAGCTGACTAGATGAGTGTAACATCTTAGCCTGGTCCCTGTCTGCTAGCTGACTGGATGAGTGTAGAATGTTAGCCTGGTCCCTGTCTGCTAGCTGACTAGATGAGTGTAACATCTTAGCCTGGTCCCTGTCTGCTAGCTGACTAGATGAGTGTAAAATCTTAGGCTGGTCCCTGTCTGCTAGCTGACTAGATGAGTGTAAAATCTTAGGCTGGTCCCTGTCTGCTAGCTGACTGGATGAGTGTAGAATGTTAGCCTGGTCCCTGTCTGCTAGCTGACTGGATGAGTGTAACATCTTAGCCTGGTCCCTGTCTGCTAGCTGACCAGATGAGTGTAGAATGTTAGCCTGGTCCCTGTCTGCTAGCTGACTGGATGAGTGTAGAATGTTAGCCTGGTCCCTGTCTGATAGCTGACTGGATGAGTGTAACATCTTAGCCTGGTCCCTGTCTGCTAGCTGACTGGATGAGTGTAACATCTTAGCCTGGTCGCTGTCTGCTAGCTGACTGGATGAGTGTAACATCTTAGCCTGGTCCCTGTCTGCTAGCTGACTAGATGAGTGTAGAATGTTAGCCTGGTCCCTGTCTCCTAGCTGACTGGATGAGTGTAACATCTTAGCCTGGTCCCTGTCTGCTAGCTGACTGGATTAGTGTAGAATGTTAGCCTGGTCCCTGTCTCCTAGCTGACTAGATGAGTGTAACATCTTAGCCTGGTCCCTGTCTGCTAGCTGACTGGATGAGTGTAGAATGTTAGCCTGGTCCCTGTCTGCTAGCTGACTGGATGAGTGTAGAATGTTAGCCTGGTCCCTGTCTCCTAGCTGACTGGATGAGTGTAACATCTTAGCCTGGTCCCTGTCTGCTAGCTGACTGGATGAGTGTAACATCTTAGCCTGTTCCCTGTCTGCTAGCTGACTGGATGAGTGTAGAATGTTAGCCTGGTCCCTGTCTGCTAGCTGACTGGATGAGTGTAGAATGTTAGCCTGGTCCCTGTCTGCTAGCTGACTGGATTAGTGTAGAATGTTAGCCTGGTCCCTGTCTCCTAGCTGACTAGATGAGTGTAAAATCTTAGCCTGGTCCCTGTCTGCTAGCTGACTGGATGAGTGTAACATCTTAGCCTGGTCCCTGTCTGCTAGCTGACTGGATTAGTGTAGAATGTTAGCCTTGTCCCTGTCTGCTAGCTGACTGGATGAGTGTAGAATGTTAGCCTGGTCCCTGTCTGCTAGCTGACTAGATGAGTGTAGAATGTTAGCCTGGTCCCTGTCTGCTAGCTGACTAGATGAGTGTAACATCTTAGCCTGGTCCCTGTCTGCTAGCTGACTGGATGAGTGTAGAATGTTAGCCTGGTCCCTGTCTGCTAGCTGACTAGATGAGTGTAACATCTTAGCCTGGTCCCTGTCTGCTAGCTGACTGGATGAGTGTAGAATGTTAGCCTGGTCCCTGTCTGCTAGCTGACTAGATGAGTGTAACATCTTAGTCTGGTCCCTGTCTGCTAGCTGACTGGATGAGTGTAACATCTTAGCCTGGTCCCTGTCTGCTAGCTGACTAGATGAGTGTAACATCTTAGCCTGGTCCCTGTCTGCTAGCTGACTAGATGAGTGTAGAATGTTAGCCTGGTCCCTGTCTGCTAGCTGACTAGATGAGTGTAACATCTTAGCCTGGTCCCTGTCTGCTAGCTGACTGGATTAGTGTAGAATGTTAGCCTGGTCCCTGTCTGCTAGCTGACTAGATGAGTGTAACATCTTAGCCTGTTCCCTGTCTGCTAGCTGACTGGATTACTGTAGAATGTTAGCCTGGTCCCTGTCTGCTAGCTGACTGGATGAGTGTAGAATGTTAGCCTGGTCCCTGTCTGCTAGCTGACTGGATTAGTGTAGAATGTTAGCCTGGTCCCTGTCTCCTAGCTGACTGGATGAGTGTAACATCTTAACCTGGTCCCTGTCTGCTAGCTGACTGGATGAGTGTAACATCTTAGCCTGGTCCCTGTCTGCTAGCTGACTGGATTAGTGTAGAATGTTAGCCTGGTCCCTGTCTGCTAGCTGACTGGATGAGTGTAGAATGTTAGCCTGGTCCCTGTCTGCTAGCTGACTAGATTAGTGTAGAATGTTAGCCTGGTCCCTGTCTGCTAGGTGACTAGATGAGTGTAACATCTTAGCCTGGTCCCTGTCTGCTAGCTGACTAGATGAGTGTAACATCTTAGCCTGGTCCCTGTCTGCTAGCTGACTGGATGAGTGTAGAATGTTAGCCTGGTCCCTGTCTGCTAGCTGACTAGATGAGTGTAACATCTTAGCCTGGTCCCTGTCTGCTAGCTGACTGGATGAGTGTAGAATGTTAGCCTGGTCCCTGTCTGCTAGCTGACTAGATGAGTGTAACATCTTAGTCTGGTCCCTGTCTGCTAGCTGACTGGATGAGTGTAACATCTTAGCCTGGTCCCTGTCTGCTAGCTGACTAGATGAGTGTAACATCTTAGCCTGGTCCCTGTCTGCTAGCTGACTAGATGAGTGTAGAATGTTAGCCTGGTCCCTGTCTGCTAGCTGACTAGATGAGTGTAACATCTTAGCCTGGTCCCTGTCTGCTAGCTGACTGGATTAGTGTAGAATGTTAGCCTGGTCCCTGTCTCCTAGCTGACTAGATGAGTGTAACATCTTAGCCTGGTCCCTGTCTGCTAGCTGACTAGATGAGTGTGGAATGTTAGCCTGGTCCCTGTCTGCTAGCTGACTAGATGAGTGTAGAATGTTAGCCTGGTCCCTGTCTGCTAGCTGACTAGATGAGTGTAGAATGTTAGCCTGGTCCCTGTCTGCTAGCTGACTAGATGAGTGTAACATCTTAGCCTGGTCCCTGTCTGCTAGCTGACTGGATGAGTGTAGAATGTTAGCCTGGTCCCTGTCTGCTAGCTGACTAGATGAGTGTAACATCTTAGCCTGGTCCCTGTCTGCTAGCTGACTGGATGAGTGTAGAATGTTAGCCTGGTCCCTGTCTGCTAGCTGACTAGATGAGTGTAACATCTTAGCCTGGTCCCTGTCTGCTAGCTGACTGGATGAGTGTAACATCTTAGCCTGGTCCCTGTCTGCTAGCTGACTAGATGAGTGTAACATCTTAGCCTGGTCCCTGTCTGCTAGCTGACTTGATGAGTGTAGAATGTTAGCCTGGTCCCTGTCTGCTAGCTGACTAGATGAGTGTAACATCTTAGCCTGGTCCCTGTCTGCTAGCTGACTGGATTAGTGTAGAATGTTAGCCTGGTCCCTGTCTCCTAGCTGACTAGATGAGTGTAACATCTTAGCCTGGTCCCTGTCTGCTAGCTGACTGGATGAGTGTAGAATGTTAGCCTGGTCCCTGTCTGCTAGCTGACTAGATTAGTGTAGAATGTTAGCCTGGTCCCTGTCTCCTAGCTGACTGGATGAGTGTAACATCTTAGCCTGGTCCCTGTCTGCTAGCTGACTGGATGAGTGTAACATCTTAGCCTGGTCCCTGTCTCCTAGCTGACTGGATTAGTGTAGAATGTTAGCCTGGTCCCTGTCTGCTAGCTGACTGGATGAGTGTAGAATGTTAGCCTGGTCCCTGTCTGCTAGCTGACTAGATGAGTGTAGAATGTTAGCCTGGTCCCTGTCTGCTAGCTGACTAGATGAGTGTAACATCTTAGCCTGGTCCCTGTCTGCTAGCTGACTAGATGAGTGTAGAATGCTAGCCTGGTCCCTGTCTGCTAGCTGACTAGATGAGTGTAGAATGTTAGCTTGGTCCCTGTCTGCTAGCTGACTGGATGAGTGTAGAATGTTAGCATGGTCCCTGTCTGCTAGCTGACTAGATGAGTGTAACATCTTAGCCTGGTCCCTGTCTGCTAGCTGACTGGATGAGTGTAGAATGTTAGCCTGGTCCCTGTCTGCTAGCTGACTGGATGAGTGTAACATCTTAGCCTGGTCCCTGTCTGCTAGCTGACTGGATTAGTGTAGAATGTTAGCCTTGTCCCTGTCTGCTAGCTGACTGGATGAGTGTAGAATGTTAGCCTGGTCCCTGTCTGCTAGCTGACTAGATGAGTGTAGAATGTTAGCCTGGTCCCTGTCTGCTAGCTGACTAGATGAGTGTAACATCTTAGCCTGGTCCCTGTCTGCTAGCTGACTGGATGAGTGTAGAATGTTAGCCTGGTCCCTGTCTGCTAGCTGACTAGATGAGTGTAACATCTTAGCCTGGTCCCTGTCTGCTAGCTGACTGGATGAGTGTAGAATGTTAGCCTGGTCCCTGTCTGCTAGCTGACTAGATGAGTGTAACATCTTAGCCTGGTCCCTGTCTGCTAGCTGACTGGATGAGTGTAACATCTTAGCCTGGTCCCTGTCTGCTAGCTGACTAGATGAGTGTAACATCTTAGCCTGGTCCCTGTCTGCTAGCTGACTGGATTAGTGTAGAATGTTAGCCTGGTCCCTGTCTGCTAGCTGACTAGATGAGTGTAACATCTTAGCCTGTTCCCTGTCTGCTAGCTGACTGGATTACTGTAGAATGTTAGCCTGGTCCCTGTCTGCTAGCTGACTGGATGAGTGTAGAATGTTAGCCTGGTCCCTGTCTGCTAGCTGACTGGATTAGTGTAGAATGTTAGCCTGGTCCCTGTCTCCTAGCTGACTGGATGAGTGTAACATCTTAACCTGGTCCCTGTCTGCTAGCTGACTGGATGAGTGTAACATCTTAGCCTGGTCCCTGTCTGCTAGCTGACTGGATTAGTGTAGAATGTTAGCCTGGTCCCTGTCTGCTAGCTGACTGGATGAGTGTAGAATGTTAGCCTGGTCCCTGTCTGCTAGCTGACTAGATGAGTGTAGAATGTTAGCCTGGTCCCTGTCTGCTAGGTGACTAGATGAGTGTAACATCTTAGCCTGGTCCCTGTCTGCTAGCTGACTAGATGAGTGTAACATCTTAGCCTGGTCCCTGTCTGCTAGCTGACTGGATTAGTGTAGAATGTTAGCCTGGTCCCTGTCTCCTAGCTGACTAGATGAGTGTAACATCTTAGCCTGGTCCCTGTCTGCTAGCTGACTAGATGAGTGTAGAATGTTAGCCTGGTCCCTGTCTGCTAGCTGACTAGATGAGTGTAGAATGTTAGCCTGGTCCCTGTCTGCTAGCTGACTAGATGAGTGTAGAATGTTAGCCTGGTCCCTGTCTGCTAGCTGACTAGATGAGTGTAACATCTTAGCCTGGTCCCTGTCTGCTAGCTGACTGGATGAGTGTAACATCTTAGCCTGGTCCCTGTCTGCTAGCTGACTAGATGAGTGTAACATCTTAGCCTGGTCCCTGTCTGCTAGCTGACTAGATGAGTGTAGAATGTTAGCCTGGTCCCTGTCTGCTAGCTGACTAGATGAGTGTAACATCTTAGCCTGGTCCCTGTCTGCTAGCTGACTGGATTAGTGTAGAATGTTAGCCTGGTCCCTGTCTCCTAGCTGACTAGATGAGTGTAACATCTTAGCCTGGTCCCTGTCTGCTAGCTGACTAGATGAGTGTAGAATGTTAGCCTGGTCCCTGTCTGCTAGCTGACTAGATGAGTGTAGAATGTTAGCCTGGTCCCTGTCTGCTAGCTGACTAGATGAGTGTAGAATGTTAGCCTGGTCCCTGTCTGCTAGCTGACTAGATGAGTGTAACATCTTAGCCTGGTCCCTGTCTGCTAGCTGACTGGATGAGTGTAGAATGTTAGCCTGGTCCCTGTCTGCTAGCTGACTAGATGAGTGTAACATCTTAGCCTGGTCCCTGTCTGCTAGCTGACTGGATGAGTGTAGAATGTTAGCCTGGTCCCTGTCTGCTAGCTGACTAGATGAGTGTAACATCTTAGCCTGGTCCCTGTCTGCTAGCTGACTGGATGAGTGTAACATCTTAGCCTGGTCCCTGTCTGCTAGCTGACTAGATGAGTGTAACATCTTAGCCTGGTCCCTGTCTGCTAGCTGACTTGATGAGTGTAGAATGTTAGCCTGGTCCCTGTCTGCTAGCTGACTAGATGAGTGTAACATCTTAGCCTGGTCCCTGTCTGCTAGCTGACTGGATTAGTGTAGAATGTTAGCCTGGTCCCTGTCTCCTAGCTGACTAGATGAGTGTAACATCTTAGCCTGGTCCCTGTCTGCTAGCTGACTGGATGAGTGTAGAATGTTAGCATGGTCCCTGTCTGCTAGCTGACTAGATGAGTGTAACATCTTAGCCTGGTCCCTGTCTGCTAGCTGACTGGATGAGTGTAGAATGTTAGCCTGGTCCCTGTCTGCTAGCCTGACTGGATGAGTGTAACATCTTAGCCTGGTCCCTGTCTGCTAGCTGACTGGATTAGTGTAGAATGTTAGCCTTGTCCCTGTCTGCTAGCTGACTGGATGAGTGTAGAATGTTAGCCTGGTCCCTGTCTGCTAGCTGACTAGATGAGTGTAGAATGTTAGCCTGGTCCCTGTCTGCTAGCTGACTAGATGAGTGTAACATCTTAGCCTGGTCCCTGTCTGCTAGCTG